>NC_081192.1:71969546-72269963 GCF_902713425.1 Acipenser ruthenus
GTAATTGTATGTAAAAATAATGTGATATCTTGTAACAATTGTAAGTCGCCCTGGATAAGGGTGTCTGCTAAGAAATAAGTAAAAATAATAACACTAGAATGACCAAGGCGGTGACCGCTTTTGGAATTTAATTTTTGGAGCTGTGCTTTCCTGACTTTCCCTAAAAATGTGCTAATTCCCCTGACAAAGAAAGAATTGTGTAGCTGCAAAAATTAGCATGATAAAATACCGTCATACCTATTCCAACCAGGCAAATTGACCAATACATATTATAATAATTTAATGTTGTGGTATTATTTGTGTTTATCAGTTAGGACTTGCAGCTGTATTGAAGTTTGATTATATCAGTCTGCATTCCTCAAGTGAGCTGTCTGTTGACATTTCTGTTGTTTCAATGAGCCTCTGATAGCCCATCAATCAGCCTTGACAGCTCATGGCGCCAGGCTGTCTGTCTGCACTGATTACTATAAGTCACACGTTTTTCTAAGAAATTCAGTGTTACCCCAATACACATTGCAAATGGATCGCTGAATAAGCATGACAGAAAAGAGCTTTTGGAATTACTGCAAACAAAATTCTGATGCAGCAAAGACAGACAATGCGGTAAGTGCACTGATATGTATATACACACATTTATTTTCAAATATTTGTTTATTTCATTTTTACTGTTTTTTGAGGATGCACGTTATGTAATATGTCTGTATAGAAACACATTTCTGTTCAAATGTCCATTTATTTACAATGTATCAGTTGTGTAGCTGAGCCTATGGTATGGAAAGTAAAGAGATTGTTTGCTATACAGATATTTTCCCTCACTCTGATGTTCCCTACCCTGCACAGACATTGTGTCAGATGTTTTGTGTTTTATAATGGTTTGTTTTATTCTGTAATTTAAGCCTTGTTAACAAAACTACCTTTCCTTAACGCACTAAGCACTTTTTGTAAATGTGCAATATAGCAGTTTGCAGCGTGGCGTTTAAAAATGACTGTTTTGATAAATTTTAATTATGATGGAAAGTCTGTAATTGACCACTTGTATATTTTAACACTGTGTTGCTCCTTTTAACCGTGCTGTCCAATAAAAACATTATCAGCTTTTATCTTTTGACTCAGCTGTGTCTCTTGGTGACATTGTTTCCCATATTTTAAACTCTGTATCGGAATAAAAAGAACCTGATCAATTATCTAATATTGTTCTGTGATTTATCGCACTGAAGTGGCGTAGTCGGACTACATATTCAAAATATAACCTTGTGAACTGTAGCCCCCTCTGAGCGAGCGGGTATTACATACATACAGTACTGTTTTATTTGTTTATATGAAAGCTTGTGGCAAGTATAACTTGTAAAAGACTTGTTGGATTGATTTACACATCTGTATACACCTTTATAATGGTTGTTTGTTTTTGTCTTTTTTTGTATTTGTCACTTATTAAAAGCCGCTTTAAGAATAGATGAAGTGCAGAGGGAGGGCAGACAGACACAACTAAGGGACTAGGAAGCTGCATGGTCTAGTGGTTATTATAGATATTTTTAATGTTACCTGCCTGAGATTTCCTGCAGAAGGCACACAGTACTATCTATCTTTGAAAAACCCACCCACTGGCTGGTAATAGATCTATGCGGATAATCATTTGCCAGATCACATTGGTCCAATTTGCTGTGTTAGGCAAGCAGCTATTGAATCAGTATTGTGAAGTGACTCCCATTGCCAGGCCCGCATATATAGTAAGAACTGTTGGATGTGTGTTTATTACTTCCAACTCTTGAGCTATGAATGCATGTTCCACTCATTTTTATTTGTTTAATAAGCTGCTTGCAGTTGTAATGTTATTTCTCTGTTCTGTACTGTAGTGAAGCTTGGATGAGCTGTGTATATTATTTGGACATTATTTAGGTTGAATTGAACCGTGGACAAGGGATGGTTGTTTGTGCATAATTAAAACATTCACGGATAGGGTTAAATGCATCTGATGCTTATAGGTCTTTCACAATTGTGCCTTTTTTGCTTTTAAAAACATTCAGTTATGTAAAATATAATGGTACCATAATTTAAAGACAGATCGGCAAAGAAAACTACAAACCAAATCAATGTCAACTATGACTACTGCTACAGAACCTTCAAATAAGTAATTTAATGTCAAAACAATAAGCTAGTATTCTATATATTGCAATGTGTCATGATTTAACTGTATGTTTCCATCTATTGTCTATCACTGAAGCTGCTATTTTGTTTGATTAAGTGATTGCAATACACACACGTCATAATGGGGGGGTAGGTGTTGGGGGCTGTCACAAAGACGGCCGGAGTGGGTGGCGTCAGACCAGAGCCAGGAAATAAACAACAGAGACTTGGGGTTTTGGTGAGGCTGAGCGCGTGATCGCGCTCAGCATTTAATAATTAACAGACAGAACAGAAAATAAAAGGTTTGAAACAACAAAACACAGCACACGGCACTTGAGGCCAAAATAAATAGACGAACAAAACAGACTAGACAGACAAACAAACACGGTGAGCAGATAACAATATTTACGTTCTTTTATATTTACTTTACTCCTTCTCTCTCTCCCGTTCTCCACTCACCGAACACCCAACCCCGAGTGAATGCTACGTGTCTCTATATATACTGTTGTGCTGGGATTCAATTACTAATTAATTATTCACTTGAATCCCAGCACGTGAATTAATTCTGTGCAACCCCGTGCTCACATATTACATTTAACCAGCACGTGAAGTGATTTGTGCCCTCCTCGTGCCTAAATACAAATCTACACTTTTAACTCACACGTGAAACACAGACCCGTTTATATCCCGTGTACCAATGACTATACACCAACATTAACACACGCACGCAACATACAACACATAATATGCACACAGGGGCGGGGCACATTGCCACAGGGGCACATACCTGTTTATGGATATAAAAGTTATACTTAACTAGTATACACCTTGCTGTTCTCCATTAACCTGCTATGGGATCCAGAAACTTTCTTTAAAATGCAGGGGAATCTGGATTACTAAAAAGAGCAGCTTTGTATGTATGTTTTATATCACCACTGTGGCATCAATAGATCAACATCTCTAACTTCCATCTGGTAATCCACAGAGTAACTATTAACCTGTTCCTTTGAATAATACTTATTGTGGATGTCAGAAATATATCATTAAGAAATACTGCATATAATATACAAGGCATTTCTCACATCCACCAAAGCAAAAGCTTTACATAAGAGGAATTCAATGATTTTAACAGCAAATAAAGAGATAAGTCCTCATTGAAACAGTCTTATTTATTTTGTCTTATTTATTTTTACAATAAATAAGACAAACTAATGATCTTATAATACAATCAATCGGTTTGTTAGGGATAGAGCCCCAGCAGATTATTTTTAAGTAAAGAAAAATCAGACCATAAGCATAAAGAATCATGAGCAGACAATGAAAGCCCCTGAATACCTGTTTCTTACATATGTTTTTAGTACAGTTCTTCTGTAGCTGGTACAACTGACAGTGAGGAAAATAAAGAATCCTGTAAACATTTCTTTTCTGGAGAGCAGCCTGGAGTGTTTAGTTTTCCTCCCTGGCTGGCATGTAAACCTATTTAAACTCACCTCCGGACTAGCAAATAAACCTGTTTTAATTACACATGTCATTTATTTTCAACAAAGGACTCTGCGTGGTATACCAACATGCTTTATTGGCTAATAAGGTCTATTGAAGTTCACTTTAAGGTGTTCCCCATGCTCAAGTCATCTGTACTAATGGGCAGAATAACAGATTCCAGGTTTAATTTAATACAGAAGTGCTACACAATAATACATTAATGCAGAATGATGGATGATGAGGCCTTAGATGACCTTGATTCAAATTTGTTGTTACTATTAAATGTTGGCATGAGTGTAATGATTGTATTTATAAACAGGGTTCATAATATGCATTTGTGCTATTATTCAGTGTTCAACAATAATCCTATGCTTTTTGCTTGCCGGTGGTGAAGTGGATTACTCTCTTTTTGACACAGATAGAAAGTAAGTGGAGATAGACTAAGGATAGAGGGTGGGAGACACTTATATACACAGAGTGGTGAGAGTATGGAATGGGTTACCTAGTTATGTTTCTGATGCTGAATCACTGGGATCCTTTAGGACCAAACTAGAATTGTTTTTTAGATCAATCAGCTACTAGGAAACAGATGAGCATTGATGGACCACATATCCTCTACTTGTTCGTAAATTTTCTCATGTTCTTATTGTTGATCCCATGCTGAGGACCTATAGTATGAGGGATTGAAATCCAGATGAGCCACTTTGCTGAATGAATACACCTGTTCTCAGTTCATTCCAGTTGTTGACTGTCCTTCTTGACAGATGGCATTGTCTCTTTCTGAACGGCACCCAGAGGGGCACCTGCCACTCAGTGCCATGATGCAGCAGCACCTGGCAAACCTCTTCCAGCATGCTTCAGAGCCATTAGGCAGCTCTGCACTAAATCGATATGAAATGTTAAAAAGCCTGTATAAATTACAACAGATTGCACCTGTCCCAGCGGGAAGGAGATTTGATTCCTTATCTCTACCTGTCCTGCTCAGCTCAAAACTTCTGTTTAGCTATGGAACTGAACAGATTATCATAAAAGCACTCATATGGGCAATGTTAGGAGATGGCCATCTGTTAGGATCAGCGCTGCTGGCTGCTCCTTAATTGAGCTCTTTCCATCTCTTTTTTTAAAGATAATTAAATATTATATATATATATATTCAGTAACAAAAACTTTGTGAAAATAATGTTGTGCGCCACCCCCTAGGAGCTCCTGTCCATGGTCGGCAACAGAATAGCCTGGACTGAAACCGTGGAGCACATTTACCGGATGTGCCACTCGGGAGCCATGCAAAATTTTCTAACTGCAAAAACGTGCTAGTTATCATCTATTAGTGAAACATATAATACTCCATACAGCATACCTCATATACAGTACCATGAACATGAGACATAAATGTACCTATAGTATAAATATTACAGTTGAGTGCAAATGTTAAACTTAGAACATAGATCTGTTAAAAAAAAAAGAAAAATAAATAGTTTTTATCCTGATTTTTTGAGGAACTAGTTTCTGTTGCTAAGCTATACAAAGAGTAATGTGGTTTTCTCTGAAAACATCTTTGGTCTGTTCAGGTTCTTTCGGTTTAATCCAAGTGGACCCTGTAGTCTACTTCCAGTTGCGGTGTAACTGTATTTAATTTAAATATTCTATTGACATGCAGCTGTTCGTACCCTGTTTTGTGAAGGGTTTGTTATCGGGAACTTTTTTTTTTTTTTTAAATGGGTTTTGAGTGCATATTTGTGCAGCCAGCTAAATATCAGTATGTTAGGCTACTTTTTTTTTTTTGTCAGGTGATCTGTTGCTGGTGATCGCTTAAATAAAGTCTGCATCCATTTGTTTTATGTTTTATTTTTAACGTGTGAATGAAACCATAGAGTAGTCTAGTTTACTATATTATTTACTAAATTGAAGTGGTTCTATAAATCTACTGTTGAACTGCAAGAGCAATTTGACTGTGATTCTGCATCTCTGAAAATGTTTTGTCAAAGTATTTTTATTTTATTTTTTTAATGAGGAAATTGATAATAAGGACAGATAAAAATACGCTGGGTCCTGGCTACAGCGCTAAACAAGCATGACAAGCATTTGTATATTTGGCATTTCCGTGTTTTTGTTTTATGACGGCTAATCGAGATCTTTTTTTTTTTATTCTATACATTCCATGTTATTTACACTAGAGCATCAAAGTGCATAGCTATTTGTTTTACTTTAGAAATAAACAAAAATTATTTCTTTGGAAGTTCTTCTGGCTTTTGTGGTTATATGGGTGAGTGTTTTTGATTTTTGTAAGCCTAATGTAATGTAAGTAATCGTTTTAGGCCTATGTGAAATGTTTCACCATTATTTATAGCTGCTCTAGCGCACAGTCTCTCAGCCTAAGTGTACATGTAGGTTTTAAATACTCGTTCACCTTCTATCACTGACTGACACGGTTTTTATTATTTATTTACTTACTCTGTACAGTACAATATGATGCTTTGTTACGCTTGTGAAAGCTTGTAATGTTAGCTACGATAACATTAGAGCTGTAGTTCAAACTGGAGAGCGTTCCGAAGTGATTGTAGTGTTACAGGTCCAGTCATAACCACACAAAAACGCTTACCAAATCGTACAACTGCGCATGCATACCATTCGTTTTTAACTATACTTTTCTATATTAAAACACACATTTTTAAACCTCCCCACCCACAAAACACACTAAAGACTACTTAGATGTAGTCTAAGAGGACATCTTAGAGGATGTATATATACATACTGACCTAAATGTATATTACATTATATTAATGCTTCGGAAAGGTGACGGGACAATACCACTTCTGGTTAGAGAGTATCTTTTATGGGGAATGTATTGTACATTGAAGCCAGAGCAAGACTGTAGCATGAAAATTAAGTACATTAAATTGCATTATTTACTTCTCAGGATATTTTAAATTGATTTACTTCATTAAACTGCATTCTTTACCTTTTACTGTCAAGTCACAGTACATCTTTCATAGGGATTATTGAGTTTGTGAAAGCTGAGGGACGCTATCTATCTAGCTATCTATCTGGCAATCTATCTATCTATTGGTCTAGTTCAGTATTGACAGGGGCCGTTATAAATTCAGTGCTTTGAAGAGAGTCACATGTTCACTTCAAATCCAAAGGGAATAACACAATGTACAATGTGAGTGAGCATTCACAGTGATAAATTTAGCTGCAGAGTGAAAGGTGAGCTGTCTAAGTGCCTAGACAGTGAGGTTGTCAGTGTGGAATGCCTAGTAATGCATTCTTTGAATATGAAAAGCGAGGGGTTTACAGCAATAACGACTGAAGCCCTTTACCAGTCCACAGGGCAAGTACACTGCACAGCAAGAGGTGTGTAAATGGAAAATAACAGCTCAGACAGTCATGGGATTGACAGATTTAAACTACATTTGACTGCTGTGCTTTATCTGGACAAAATAGCCTGAAATTGTGATGAATTAAATTTAGGTCACGTGGCCATAGTAATTGCAAAGCTTAAGACAGCAAATTTAGTTCTGAGGGTCTGGTATGTAACAGCAAGCCAAATTATACTATTGACTCATCAGAACAAACTTTATTCTGACCTGGTAAAACTGACTGTTATTAAAGAGATACTTTATATTATCTACTTTTTCAAAATATTTAATTTCCTACTTGTTTAATATTCTATTATGTATGTTCTCTTTCTCTATAGTGGTTCCGGCTTACAGTATATCTTTGTTTACCATGATAACTAACTAGTCCAGCAAAAAAACAATCCATTCCACTCCTGGCCCTATACACAAAATGTTAAGGAATGATTAGAGGTATGTTTTTTTAAGGCTACTTATATAAATTGTTTTAGGCCAAACAGTGCTTTGAATAAACTGACAAACCCTCTATAAAACTGTTGAAAAAGGTAAACTCCATACACGATGCTTTGCTCCTATTCCTGAGGTTTTCCACTTGAATAAATTATGAATTTGTAGCCATTACAAAATGAAAACAAAACAGTTTTTTTATTTTCCTGCAATCCTATTGAACTCTATTTAAATTAATATTGTTTTGCGACCATTATTTTAAAGTGTTACCAAATGGGCTTTAAAAAACATTACCAAAATATTCCTTAAAAGGGGTCCCGAGTGGGGTGCAGGGCGAGTCACACAGCCAGGGGAGTGCAGGTCTGCGTTCTGGCTGTGTAAAGTCACTGGTATTCACTGGGGATTCCGGATGAAGCGTTGCATTGGCTCTGGCACTCCCATGAGTTAGGGAGCCTAAACCGTCAAGGACTGTTTCTCCTCATCACACAACAGCAGACCCTACCAGCTAGGCACTTAGGAGTCTATTCATAAAGGGTGAACACCTGTCAAAATGAGAAAACAGGAGTACTCGATCGGATTTCGTCCATAGCCGCCTATTTAACGGCAGTTGCTCTTCATAAGAGATCATTCAGATGCATTGTTAAGCCCCAATGATTTTCATCAATGAAGGCATGTTTTTAACGAATTGAGAGAAAGGTTAACGATTACCTCATTAGCATAAAGTTTTCATCGGTCCTGAGCGTCAACCTGCTATTCATAAGAGTGAACGACAGCAAAATGCTGGGGAGAAACTAGGAGTTATTGAACGCTTTCTACAGTCAAGTCTAAACTAACAACAGCCTCGGCATATTTTTTTAAAGACATATTTTATTACTGCACTTGCTCTGTTATACAGTTTGACTTACCTGTGATTTTGCCTATTTTGATAAAAAAAAATCTGTAGCTTTATAAGAAGGAAAATATTTAATATAAATATATACTCATATAAGAACATATTCTCTGGAATAATCATGTGAAGCGGAGAGCAAGTGCAAAAAACACTGATCAAGCCTCAATCAGTGTTCGAAAGGGAGTCTTTTTTTGCGCGCCACAAAACGATCCATTTTGTGTACAGTGTGCAATACGTTGTGAAACTTTCACTGATTCATAAACATAAACTTGCCCCTGATTTAAACAGGGTTTATTATTATTATTATTATTATTATTATTATTATTATTATTATTAAGAACATAAGAACATAAGAACATAAGAACATAAGAACATAAGAAAGTTTACAAATGAGAGGAGGCCATTCGGCCTATCTTGTTTGTTTGGTTGTTAGTAGCTTATTGATCCCAGAATCTTATCAAGCAGCTTCTTGAAGGATCCCAGGGTGTCAGCTTCAACAACATATATTATTATTATTATTATTATGATTATTATTATTATTACTAGGATTACAGTATTATTCAAACGTCCTCCTACAGTATCGGAATCAGGTATCGGAATCAGGTTTTGCAAACTGCCCGTGACTGGTAGCTGCAGACTAGGGTTTCGGTAGTACTCCATTTTTCTTTTTGCAACAGCTATTGACAGCAACCAGGGAACATTAATAATGCTGATGATGTCATCAAAGAGGCAGATTTTTGTTCTTGAACGACTGTACACCCATTCATAAAGTGCTTTGTGACAGTCGCCTGTATTCTTAGATCATTTTATGAATAGCAATATGGACGACGTTAGTTAGTTTTAAACAAAATTAGTTTTATTACGGCAGTTGGCAAGCACTTTTATGAATAGGGCCCCTAGTGAGTTCAGGCAGACATCTGCAAGGCTGGCCTTTGTCCTCTAGAGGCCTGTACTTCGCTGACATCTGCTCTCAAGTTCCTGGTTGTAAAAGAGGAAACTCCCACTGAGCCTTCGCTTTTCCTGAGCTGTGTGGGGAATTGCTGCAGTTTGGGAAAAAAATTATTGGACATTCCAAATTTGGGAGAAAATCAGGTTAAAATAATTGGGCACTCTAAATGTAATTTTATAAAATGAATTTTAGATGTCATAAAAACTGCACAATTAAAGATATCTGTAATTCCATGTGAGATATCTGGAAATGATTTAGAGATATATTTAAATATTTCAAGATATCTTAAAATGCAATTTGCGATATCTCTAAATGATAATTTTGCTTGCCATAGTCGTCGGCTGCAGCTACTGAGGATGTTACTGGACCATGAGCTGAAACACCTGCAGATGATGTGGAAACCAAGGAGGGCCCTCTCACATCATGATATGGCTAGCACAGCAGATATCAGCATGTTATCTAATGACCCAGCGCTTCGGCCAGATCATATAAGCAATGATCAACAATGCAAAATTGTAAAAAGAGGTCTGAAGCATATTATGGAAAAGGAATTTACACAGAACGATGCGGCGGCAGTTGCACGCCGTTTTACGAAAGAGAACAACTACATACACATGAAGAATGGCGACAGTGTCCTTCTTCGGATGTTTTGCTTTTGCTGTGCACTCTTCAGCAAACTTGATAGCAGTATTTCCAAGGAGGGCTTCAAGGCCTGGCAGAACATGAGCATTCAAAGCCACACACACAGAATATGGAGAAATGGCGCAACCTACAGGTAGGAATGAGCACTAATACTACTATTGATCAGGCCAACATGCAAGTAGTTTAGATGGAACAGAAGTACTGGAAATCTGTTCTGACTCGACTTGGCAGAACGAAATCTGGCTTTTCGTGGACATACAATGAATCTGCATGTTCTGCAAAGCGGAAACTTTCTTGGTCATTTTGATGCTTGGAAACCCTAAATACATCACATGAATGCATAATAATAATATATTATACATGATGACATGGTTAGATTTTATAGTGTGTTTTATAAGCAGGAAAGCATGTCTTATTTGTATGGGTGCTGTTATGTTGTACTCATAGCCATTACTCAAATCATGAGTTCAGTCAATGTACCTGTGTTTGCCAGTTATCGGATTGTGTGCAGTTATTATCATGCTTATCATTGCTATATTAAGTATGCTTTATAGGACAGTGAATATAGCCACCTGTTGAAAGGCCACTGGGCTGGTTTCAAACATTGCAACACAATTAGTTCTGCAGCAAAGCATACAATAAGGATTCTTTATCTTCCTATTCGTTAAGAATAACTGGATATAAATAGGCTGCAATTTAAGCACTGTTACCAGGACCTGCAGACAACAGATTGCTGATGAATTGTGAAGCATGACAGCTTTCAAACACTTTACACATTTACAGCATGATTTTCATTCTGAACACATAGTGTGCATTTTTTTCTTAATGAATATTACAAACTATTTTCTTTCTATCTCACTCAAACACTCGTCCTTTCCCCATTTGGTGGATAATTTTGTTACCAAAAAGCTTCTTTAAAAACGCATACAAATATACTGCAGGAGTGTTTACTTGAAACAGGACATTTGAATGCATTACCTGTATCCTGAGTCACTAGCCTCCTTGAGCAGCGTATAAAATAGAATATATGATAATGCCCCATGGCTCCCTCTCATCTCTTCAATATTACCAGAGATATGACTTTACAGTAGATATACCTCTGATAACACAGGTCCATATTCACAAAGCATTTTCCACCATCATAAGTAAAAACCATGTTTATCTTAAAAAAAAACAAAAAAAACTTCGGATATTAATTTAAGAGCTACACAAGTTGTAGCTTTTTGAATATGTATCACAGTGTTTTAAACTACTGGGTTTTAATCGATTAATAGGTAATCAATTAATTGCATCTGTTGGCTTTGATCGAAAAACAGTGCACAAAAACCAAATCTTGAAAAATGGTGGAGGGTACTTTCTGGAAGCTATACCCAATATTTCACACTATCTCAGAATTATTTGTTCATCGGTGCTTTCCTTTCAAGGCAGTGTTACAAGTTTACCATATCATCTTAGTCCAGGTAAGTTGATTGTACATTTTAACATATTTCTTTCAAACGGTACCAGAGAATTAATATTGAAAAACGTTTGCCTGAAAAACTGTCTGGCTTAGTTATATAACAGCAGTGTATATAGTTAATGTTTGTTATTAGGAACGTTAAAGTGGAAGCTGAAGAAAGGTAAAGAAATTTCCAATGCTGGACAGTTTTTTAAAATGTTGTAAATTGTATTTTAAATGTTACTTTCAATCATTAAAAAAGTGCAAACAGGAGTGAATCAAATACTTTGACATTCCAAACAATCAGACACACCAACCCCCCTCGCCCTTTTTTGCCTTTAAAAGCACGATACACATTTTAACCGATCCTTAGCACCATTGATTAAAAAGAAAACCCTCCATTTTTAGTTATCCCTCCCTCCCCTTCTAATGAAAAATGAAAACGTTCAAATTAAAAAGAGCCAGATGTGAGCTCTCTTAACCCATAAAACACCACAAACAGCAATTCAATTTATATTTTAAATGACTCACTTTCACTAACTTGCAATTACATGTAAGCAAATATTTTCAAATTGTCAAATTACATGTAAGTAAATATATGTACTGTATTCCTTCAAATTTAAGACGCAGCCCAAATTTCCCAACCTCAATTTAAGGAATAAGTAAAACATCAAATAAATGTGCAATATTAGCTGGCATTATAAACAAATTGCAGTAAATGTGTAAGTTACATATAATCTAAAAGCTAAATTCAAAATCATTAAAACACAGTTTGTGTTATAGTTGTATTACTGATTTATAATTGAGCTGCTGTAGCTTTAAGAGAGTGATGTTATGTGTCGCAGTGCTTGCAGGGACAGTTGAGTTATGGTTGTAGTACAAGCATGTACTCAGTGCGTTACTTTGGCCGATTAAAACTTGAAAGAATAGATTGCTCCTGAATGGCGCATCTGGTAAAGGCGCTCCGCATGGAGTCCAGGCTATTCCACTGCTGACTGTGGACGGGAGCTCCCAGGGGGCGGTGCACAATTCGCAGAGTGCCGCCCGGGGGGGGAGGGCTTAGGTCAGCCAGGTTGTCCTCGGCTCACCGCGCACCAGCAACCCCTGTAGTCTGGCCAGGCGCCTGCAGGCTTGCCTGTAAGCTGCCCAGAGCTGCATTGTCCTCCAACGCTGTAGTTCTGAGGTAGCTGCATGGTGGGTCTGCAGTGTGAAAAGAAGTGGTCGGCTGACAGCACACGCTTTGGAAGACAGCGTGTGTTCATCTTCGCCACTCCTGAGTCAGCACGGGGGTGGTAGCGGTGAGCTGAGCCTAAAAATAATTGGCTACTCTAAATTGGAAGAAAATGATTAAAAAAAATAATAATAATTGGAGACTACAAAATTAAGAAAAAAAAATACTTAGAATATCAGTTCATATTCCTGTTTGTATAATCGGGAAAGGCATAATCAAATTACTGTATATCCTGGAGACACAAGAATTAACATTACCTGGATTGGTTTTACAAAATCTGTCTGAAAGTGGTTTACTTTCAGCAATAGCATTAAGTTAATACTTTGTATTACTTACAGTATAATTGTCTTTCAATACAATTTCATATAACTAGCAAACAGGTGTGATTCGTTGATTAATCAATTCATAGATTGGATTATTAATCGATCAATGTCATGCTTAAAAGCCTTATTTAAAAGCCTTGGTTTTCTGGAATTGACTCTTGCTTGGTAAAAGGACTCCTCCATTGCCCCTTCTCATTTTAAATATTCATAGAAAAAAAAAACAATATTTTATGAACTCTCATTCTACATATCCTGTTTTTTTTGTGTTGATGATTTTGAATTGTTTGATGGAGAGTGGATGCTTCTGACTTGTAATTTTTCTATTTTTGATACACAGTACGGGGTATAATTCATGTAAAGCACCCTGAGGAGCTTTTGAAAGGTGTCATGTGTAAGATTACAGTTATTATGCTGTCTGCTTAGAGTCTGCATCATAAATATGTGATTCTTTCAATTTCCCTAAAACAGCGGTTCCCAAACTTTTGATTGCCACATACCCCCTTCCAGACCTATCAACTGTCTGCGTACCCCTAGCATACAGGTTTACATTGTAATGTTATTTTTAATATATGCTTTCATAATACACATATTTATACACATACACAATAATACATACAACCGATAAAAAACCACCAATACAAAAAAAGGGATCACTTTACAATGTGTCCTTAAGTACACTGTATTTACATAGTAGTTACACAGTAACTACATCTGTAATTACACATACATACAGTGTAATTATGCATTGTTACAATGTGCTTAATGTGTAAATCCGATAATCGGTATATGTAAGTACACAATCGATACAACATTTGTAACTACAATGTAACTACTTTTTACCAAAAAATCATTGTGATTGTTACAAATGTACTTGCATATAAATCTTACTGGTCCCAGAAAAGTTATATATGGTTTTATTATTATTGTTATTTGTTTATTTAGCAGACGCCTTTATCCAAGGCGACTTATAGAGACTAGGGTGTGTGAACTATGCATCAGCTGCAGAGTCACTTACAACTACGTCTCACCCGAAAGACGGAGCACAAGGAGGTTAAGTGACTTGCTCAGGGTCACACAATGAGTCAGTGGCTGAGGTGGGATTTGAATGGGGGACCTCCTGGTTACAAGCCCTTTTCTTTAACCACTGGACCACACAGCCTCCTATATTTTTAGAATGTTTTAGAATGAGTAACTACAACTGTGTAACAGCTGTTACATTGCATGGTTAATGTAAACTACAGAAATGGCAGCGTCAATAGCACAGATAAAATTATATTCTCATTATCAAACATTAAGGTTAATAGATTTTATTTTTATTTGTAACACCTTTTATTATTTAAGTCATGATAGAAAGGTTATAGGGGAGTTTTTCACAACTCCACTCAACTTTGGTCTTCCAGGTCCATTGTCCAGCAGGTTTTTTTTTTATAGCTCTCTTTAAATCTCCACCTACTTTAGAGCAAAAAAAGGGGATTCAACTTGTCTAATTATGCAAATAATTAGTTCAGTTAGGTCATTTGGAGCTCAGGTGGAACAAAAACCAGAAACCTTCCAGCCCTCCAGGAACAGGTTTGGGACCCCCTGCTATAGATGTTAAAATAAACTACATGCTAAGCATGGATACCAGCACACCAAATCCAGACATAACAATGCAATTAAAAAATAAATATAAAATATGCCAATATGTGTACTGTGTATGCACTATGCACATATCATGTACTTACACGGTACTTACACATGAACTGCTTACTACAGCTGTGTAAGTACTATGCACTTACACAGCACTTATACAGGAGCGGCCTACTTAATGTAAAGTGTAACTTCTTGGGTAACAGCTGAGTAAGTACTATGTACTTACATGGTACTTACACAGGAACTGCCTACTTAATGCAGTTGTTATACACTGTCATTTGAATTTAGTGGTAATTTAAAAACCATAGGGTCTGAATAAAGAATGCATTTTAAAGTGTGGCAAAAAATAATTTAGCAAATTGGAAGCATAGATTAAGTGTACCGTACATTAAAAGCTACTTTCTCTTGATACTGTCACTCCTATTTTGCACGTTATAAAAATCTAAATAAAATACATACACACAAATGTTGATTTGATTAAAAAAGTAAACTTTATCTAGTGCAAAATTTGTTCCAAATAAGTAATATGAGTCTTCAACTAATTTAATTAGTATATTAAAAGTTTTAAATTTGAAAGCATAGTCCATGCATAACACATGAACACAGATATCACTCTACACTTGATCACATCATTAGTATAATAATAAGTCCACTCAATAAAAGTGAGCTCCTTCAACAACTTTTTACTTCGGTTTCCTCTCAGCCTCCATAATTGTGCTTTGATTGTCTGCCATGCTCGTTCAATGTGTTGAGTGTGACAGCAGATTGTAGGTCAACAAAGTTTTGGCTATGATTGACAGAGTGATGCCTAAATCCCTGCAAGCTTAAAGCCCTGACATATGCACGCCGCTTCTCACTCAAAATTGATGATCCTCTTCGTACATGTTTCCGGATGATTGGGATCAAAGTATTCTGAGAACGATTTTTTTTACTATTTTCAGAATAGGCCACTGCCGATCCTGCTTCACTTTCAACATTCCAAAGACCCAACCTTTTCTTCCCCAAGTTGTTCCAAATCAACCTTGGTTCTAATGAAAAAACAAATGTAACAGTAATAAATAGCATTTTCAGCAAGTAATTAGTTTAATGTTAAGGTATTTTCCTAATTATTTCATGCAATATCTAAAAATATCCTTAAGATTATCAAGCACTGGGTTGTAATTTTAGTTTTGATTTGGTATAAACTGCATAATGTATATTGCTGTTTTTTATATGGAAAACATACCTTTCTTTTATGAGAAAACTTGGATTCATCAATTACAACCAACTTCTGTTGTCCACCGATTTTAAGATGTTTTCATCTTCTGAGCCTCTTCATTGCTTTGACACAGACCTTCAAAATGATACAAACCATGGGGAGTATTCTGATTCAATTATTATAACTTATTTTGTTGAGTTTGAAAAAGTTTTTCATTACTTTTTATTGAATGGTATTTCTATTTTTTTAAAATAATAAATCAGATGTAAACAGATGATTTGTTTGCTAAAAGAAGCATTGTGGTTTCTAAATACTGCTCCCCAGACTTCCTATTAGATAACACTATGTAACACAATTTTTGTTCCTGGGTAGTAAGTGTTATTTCCTAATTGCTTATGCCTCAAAAGTATAGAAAATGGCTATTATTCCCCACAAACTTTGCTTTTGTGACCAGGACAGTGATATTTTGAAATTTACCTATTTCCAATGAGAAAACGGGCAAATTTGTGTCTTTTCGGTCACATAAAGTCAGAAAAAAACAACATATGAATCCAAATTAACATGTATTTATACTAAAGTAATACAAAAATGACTACAAAAGATTTAGAAGTGAGTAGTTTTTCGAGATTTACGATTATACTGTAAATCACTTTCACGAATCAGCCCCCAAATGTAGTCTCCCATCATGTTCTCGTTATACTGTCCTTGGTAGCGGCGTTCAAAGTCCAGTATATCCTGGTGGAAGCGCTCACCTTGCTCCTCCGAGTACGCTCCCATGTTCTCCTTGAATTTATCAAGATGAGCATCAAGGATATGGACTTTGAGGGACATCCTACAGCCCATTGTGCCATAGTTCTTCACCAGAGTCTCAACCAGTTCCACATAGTTTTCGACCTTGTGATTGCCCAGGAAGCCCCGAACCACTGCGACAAAGCTGTTCCAAGCCGCTTTCTCCTTACTAGTGAACTTCTTGGGGAATTCATTGCACTCCAGGATCTTCTTTATCTGTGGTCTGACAAAGACACCGGCTTTGACCTTTGCTTCAGACAGCTTAGGGAAGAGGTCTTGAAGGTACTTGAAGGCTGCTGACTCCTTATCTAGAGCTCTGACAAATTGTTTCATAAGGCCCAATTTGATGTGCAGTGGTGGCATCAGCACCTTCCGGGGGTCCACCAGTGGCTCCCACTTGACGTTGTTCCTCCCCACAGAGAACTCGGTCCGCTGTGGCCAGTCCCGCCTGTGGTAGTGCGCCTTGGTGTCCCTGCTGTCCCAAAGGCAAAGATAGCAGGGAAACTTGGTAAAACCGCCTTGGAGACCCATCAGGAATGCCACCATTTTGAAGTCTCCTATGACCTTGATGCCATCTCAGAAAAATGCAGATATGTATCCATTTAGGCAGCTGGAACTAAACTGAACTGGTGGGCTTAAGGCCCCTGTATTTATACTACTATTTATATTACTGGAAAGTTCTAGAAAGTTCTAGAAGTTACTTCAAGTTTACTCAGCACTGAATCTATCTGGAATGTTCTGGAAAATAGGTAAATTTCAAAATATCACTGTCCTGGTCACAAAAGCAAAGTTTGTGGGGAATAATAGCCATTTTCTATACTTTTGAGGCATAAGCAATTAGGAAATAACACTTACTACCCAGGAACAAAAAAAAAAAAAAAAAAATTGTTACAAGGTGTAATATTATGCAAACAGCATTCAGAAATAACATTAATAACTTACTACAGTAACTGTCAAGTGTAACACTTTACATACCATATGCACACTAGTCAGTTCATTAGAACCCACATTCTAATTTAACTGTATTTATCTTTTACCACAGTTTTTGTTCAAACTACTGTATAAATGAAGAGAAACAAGAAAAATAAGGAACAATTAGAAGACAGAGAAATGTCAGCGAACAGAGGACCAAAGAAAGACGGTCAGTAAAGGTACACTAATCTTACATCTGAAGATCTATTGTCATGTCTCTAGCATGCAGTTTAGTCATTCTAATCATGCTTTCAAATAAAAACTACAACGTAGGCTCATAGTCTCTGGTTGTGCCAACAGTCTAACTACAATATTCAAAAGCTGTATACCTTTTGCAGCTTTTTGGTCATCTTAGTGTTCAAGAGCTCCAGGCAATGCCATCCTCAAGCAAATCAATCTGACTCAGGTGAAGACCCAGTGAAAATCTAACATCAATACAAATATTAACAACTTAAAATACATAAATCTATTTAAGTTTTATTTCATATTAAAACTTCTATTTTGATTAAACGCTGCCACTATTCCTAAATATTATTGTTGAAACTTTATACAATATAGTAACAACACAAAATCCATTGCCCTTGAGCTATCCAACACATTGTTTATTATATTACATTGTGAAAAGGTGCAACTGCTGGCAGCTTGTGCTACAGTCTCAGATATAATCAATACAGTCCTGATATAATCAACTTTCAGTTATTATTAACGTTTTGTGGGAACCAATCCCGTCCCATAGACTTTAATGCTAACGGATTTCAGATATTGACAACGGCATGTGTTGGGCCCTAGAAAATACGAAGCATAAAAATGTTAATGCTAGAAACGAGTTAATGTCTTTAAAACGTTCATGCAATCTTTGTTGACATACCTCTTTGTTTACAGATGTATGACCATAGAAGTAAAGCAAAAGCTAAATGAAACAAAAGCTACTAAAAAGCTTCTGCCAATTACTTACAAACTGAAAAAGTGAAAGGTGTGTGAAGTCAGGGATGGAAATAAAACTCCTAATGCATAGCAGTTTGGTTCATTTCAGGTTTTACTAACTGCAGGCCCTTATATAAACTGCACTGAAGAAGCAAAAAACACGAGCGCCTGCAGCTCATAAAACCCCAAGTAATATATTCAGTTTAATGTAACTTAAAGAAAAGCCTGGATTGTTATATTATTTTCTTACTTGGGGAAAAAAAAATACATAAAATGGAGCTTATTTTATATACTTGATGCTGTGAGTTGTATCTGTAATGCTGAGAATTTCCATTATCTTTGTTTTCTGTCAATAAAACCGATTTGGACACATGCCCTGTCTTTTAACATCTTATGTATTCTAATATTACAACCTTATTAAGATGCATTACATTACTGTCATCTCTGCATGTACTAAAATGGTGTCAAGGAGGGCCACAGTGTCTGCTGGTTTCTGTTCTGATTTCTGCTCTTAATACTTAGTTGATCTAATTATGTACACAATTTAACATTTTTACACGGTACTCTACAGTTGAATGTTTAATATGTGCATTTGATTCAAGGTACAGTTGCATATAAAAATATTTTGGGAGCTGGATATATGTTAAATGTATCCAGCTAATTAAGTCATTGAGGGGTTGAATGAAAACCAGCAGACACTGCAGCCCTCCATGAACTGAGTTTGACACCCCTGTGGGATGACAAGAAGAGGTGCAATGCAAATAATTTGGGACACAAAAGGGTTATCGTAGACAATTCCTGAGTAAGTACCAAGTAAGTACATAGTATTTACATAGCTGTTACCCAAGAAATTATACTTTACATTAAGTAGGCAGTTTTGTAAGTTCATGGTATGTGCATAGTGCATACACAGTACATATATTGGCATATTTTGTATTTATTTTTGAATTGCATTGTTATGTCTGGATTTGGTGTGCTGGTATCCATGCTTAGCATGTAGTTTATTTTAACATCTATAGCAGGGGGTCCCAAACCTGTTCCTGGAGGGCTGGAAGGTTTCTGGTTTTTGTTCCACCTGAGCTCCAAATGACCTAACTGAACTAATTATTTGCACAATTGGACAAGTTGAAGCCCCTTTTTAGCAGGTGGAGATTTAAAGAGAGCTATATATATATATAAAAAAAAAAACCTGCTGGACTTTGGACCTGGAAGACCAAAGTTGTGTATCCCTGAGTGGAGTTGTGAAAAACTCCCCTATAACCTTTCTAACATGACTTAAATAATAAAAGGTGTTACAAATAATAATAATTAAAAATAAAATAAAACTATTAACCTTAATGTTTGATAATGAGAATATAATTGTATCTGCCATTTCTGTAGTTTACATTACCCATGCAATGTAACAGCTGTTACACAATTGTAGTTACTCATTCTAAAACCATATTTAGCTTTTTTAATGAAAAATTGGGACCAGTTAGATTTATATGTAAGTACATATATAGCAGGTGTGCCCAAGAGGCCCAGAGAGGCCCAAGAGGCCCAGTGTCAGGCACAATGGACAGGCTTATTCTCACAGCTGACCGAAAATACAGTAAATAATTAAATGTAAGAGTGGATTTGACTAAGAGCAGTTAACTTATAGTAGAAATATTTGCTTATACGAGTAAAGGCAGTGCAGCAAGTTTCAAATCCACACAGCTGTTCTTACTTAGTCCTTATAATGTTTGTTTGATTGTAATACATAGAAGAGATGCTAGAAGTCTAAGTGTAGCATCCACTTAGGAGCAGACCCTTCTCACACACCATCCCCTGACAGTGGAGGCATCTGAATGTCAAACCTTGAACAGCAACTATCCACCATTAACAAACCTGCAGCTCTAACATCAAGAAAACAACCCTGACGACTAAAAATCCTATTCCCACACAACTACAATAAAGTGTCTTTCTCCACACCCCCAATTTGCATACAGAGCCCTGGTTGGGATAATCCTCCTTGGACGGTGTTGCTATAGACAGCAATGGGTGGGGGGTCTTATATCCTATTGTCTGTCATGCTACAATATGAACAGCATCCAGGTCCTATCGTTCTAACTATGTTGCCTGAGTAAAATGAAATCAGAGGTCTAAAAGTGAATTGAGTTCCTATTCTCAGCGCCCTGTCCCTGGGAGCTGGCGATCAATGAACATGCAGTTTGTTGTTCGATGAACATGCATGCCTCTTGCAGTTACTCTTTATACCCTTGCCAAGGTTAATAAAGGGCAGTTTCTCTGGCCCATGGTGAGCAGCAGGGATGTTTTTGTTGTATACAGTGTGTTGCATATTTCTGGTGAATGTACTGTTACCTTTCCTAGCTAGACCAGGCCATCAAGAGGCCTCATTAGCATTAGCATTAGCAACTTGAACAGAACACTTCACATGGTGTTTTTCAATCAATACTTCTTCAGTAGCAAATTTCATCTATTTTGAACCCCTAGTTTTACTATTATAGCTGGCCTTAGACACTTTAACAATATGTTGGTGGCTAGGTCCTGACTCAGAGGGAGGAGTGCAACAATTTATTGTGTAGTTATCCTTTGTATAAATTGTTGTAGAGATTAACCAAGGTACTTTGATGTAAATGTTGCATATTATTTTTTATTTCTTAGCAGACGCCTTTATCCAGGGCGACTTACAATTGTTCCATGATAATCAGGTATCTTACACTCTGGTACCAAAAATACATGCTGTGTTTTCAACAGCCGAGAATATTAATATTATTATTATTTATTTCTTAGCAGACGCCCTTTCCAGGGCGACTTACAATTGTTACAAGATATCACATTATACAGATATCACATTATTTTTACATACAATTACCCATTTATACAGTTGAGTTTTTACTGGAGCAATCTAGGTAAAGTACATTGTCCATGTTAGATTAAAGAATCCTAACCCAGTTTCTTTGTGAACCAGCCCAGGAGCAGCACTGGCAGCAGGGAGACCTTGTGGGGCATATATACAGATGCTGGCAGTTTATTTGTTATTTTGACATGTATAGACAAATCTAGACATCAAACCCCAGCTCTGCTTGAAAGACTGGGGTAAGAACAATCAGTAAATATGTATTGCTTTGTCAGTGCTCTATGACTAGAGGTTGTGAGTTTAGACCACCTGGGTACTGCATACCAGGACAGGACAAGGATGTCCACAAATATTATGATGTTATGATGTATGACATGACATTTGACATTGTGTGTTTTATTCTGCTACATATACGATAGTTTGGCAGAACATAATACATAGCGCAACCCTGTGGCCAAATGTAATTTTGATAATGATCTTAAGGGTCAAATCCAAGACTGAATTTGCTTTCCTATTAATTTCAATGTTAGTATTTGTGTTAGGGGGACTTTACATCTGACCTAGATCTCTGAACTCACATGCAGAGCACTGCCCTGGCCTTATTAATCAAAATGACAGCAGGTTTATAGTCACCACTGTGGGAGGATCCTTTTTGAATTATATTTAACCCCTAACACTGCATGTGATGATGATCAAAACCAATCAACAAACAAACAAGCAAAAGACTCTTTAACCAAACTGCACATTGTTTGTTTGAGTTGTCCTCGTTAAATAAGTTATATTTTCAAAAGCTCTTCATTTGATGACATATATTGTATAGCTCATTGAACTACAGTATATATGGCTCAAGAGTCATCCTTTGGACAGCCCTGCTGTACAGTATATCATCAACACCAGCCAGTGAACCAAATATACATTCTCAAAGTGAGTAAATAAATCAAGGACAGATTAGGACCATCCACACTCATTGTTGCTGGAGTAGGTTCGAGATCATATCTGTTTGGTGCTATTCTTGGTAATGTCACATTCCTAAATACATAGGAGCCACTCAACTAATAAAAAAACAATAAAAATAAAAATCCCAAACATACTCTAAGAACTCCAGTAATTAAACACCCGCCCTATCACAATCAATAGATAAATAACTGTATTGACAGCTTCTTCATGTAACATCTCCAGCTGGACAGGAATAATTTAAAAAGAGATCTGTCTGAAAGCAGCTGTGTACCTGTCTGCTGTGTCACACACTGGAATACAGCCAGAATACTGGCCCTGGCATCTCCAATCACTGGGATGCAGCCAGTCCCAGCATATCAGTGTCTCTCATAGTCAGTTCCTGAAGCACTCACAGAGCAGGCTACTTCTGAGCTGTATTTGTCCATGCTGAAGCCTGCTATCAATCACAACACTTTCAATTTCCAACAAACATTGTTTATTAATGCCCCAAGGCCTAAATAAATAATGAGGAACTGAAAGACGGAATCTGCCACCAAGTGAAAAATTGCAGGACATCTGGAGAATAGAGTCAATTCACCTGAGTATTATGATACAAATATTTTAAGAACATAAGAAAGTTTACAAACGAGAGGAGGCCATTCAGCTGTGTGGTCCAGTGGTTAAAGAAATGGGCTTATAACCAGGAGGTCCCTGGTTCAAATCCCACCTCAGCCACTGACTCATTGTGTGACCCTGAGCAAGTCACTTAACCGCCTTGTGCTCCATCTTTCGGGTGAGACGTATTTGTTAGTGACTCTGCAGCTGATGCATAGTTCACACACCTTGGTCTCTGTAAGTCGCCTTGGATAAAGGCGTCTGCTAAATAAACAAATAATTGTAATAATAATAATAGTAGCTTATTGATCCCAGA
This sequence comes from Acipenser ruthenus, assembly GCF_902713425.1. Lineage (NCBI taxonomy): Eukaryota > Metazoa > Chordata > Actinopteri > Acipenseriformes > Acipenseridae > Acipenser > Acipenser ruthenus. The sequence goes on from NC_081192.1 coordinate 71,992,652, forward strand.
ATCTCATCAAGCAGCTTCAACAACATTACTGGGGAGTTGGTTCCAGACCCTCACAATTCTCTGTGTAAAAAAGTGCCTCCTATTTTCTGTTCTGAATGCCCCTTTATCTAATCTCCATTTGTGACCCCTGGTCCTTGTTTCTTTTTTCAGGCCAAAAAAGTCCCCTGGGTTGACATTGTCTATACCTTTTAGTATTTTGAATGTTTGAATCAGATCGCAGCATAGTCTTCTTTGTTCAAGACTGACTATATTCAATTCTTTTAGCCTGTCTGCATACGACATGCCTTTTAAACCCAGGATAATTCTGGTTGCTCTTCTTTGCACTCTTTCTAGAGCAGCAATATCCTTTTTGTAACGAGGTGACCAGAACTGAACACAGTATTCTAGGTGAGGTCTTACTAATGCATTGTAAAGTTTTAACATTACTTCCCTTGATTTAAATTCAACACTTTTCACAATATATCTGAGCATCTTGTTGGCCTTTTTTTATAGCTTCCCCACATTGTCTAGATGAAGACATTTCTGATTCAACATAAACTCCTAAGTCTTTTTCATAGTTCCCTTCTTCAATTTCAGTATCTCCCATATGATATTTACAATACACATTTTTATTGCCTGCATGCAATACTTTACACTTTTCTCTATTAAATGTCATTTGCCATGTGTCTGCCCAGTTCTGAATGCTGTCTAGATCATTTTGAATGACCTTTGCTGCTGCAACAGTGTTTGCCACTCCTCCTATTTTTGTGTCGTCTGCAAATTTAACAAGTTTGCTTACTATACCAGAATCTAAATCATTAATGTAGATTAGGAATAGCAGAGGACCTAATTCTGATCCCTGTGGTACACCACTGGTTACCTCGCTCCATTTTGAGGTTTCTCCTCTAATCAGTACTTTCTGTTTTCTACATGTTAACCACTCCCTAATCCATGTGCATGCATTTCCTTGAATCGCTACTGCGTTCAGTTTGAGAATTAATCTTTTATGCGGGACTTTGTCTGTTGGCTTAGCAGATATTGTACATTTCCCTGTGAAACAACAATTCTGAATTAAACTTGACTTACTGTCAATGAGGCCATAAGTGAATGCAACACATTATTAGAATGAATCCTAATGCTACAGGCTTTGTTAGTTGATTGATTACAAATTTTATTTTATTTTATTGTTCCTGGGTAGTAAGTGTTATTTCCTAATTGCTTATGCCTCAAAAGTATAGAAAATGGCTATTATTCCCCACAAACTTTGCTTTTGTGACCAGGACAGTGATATTTTGAAATGTATCTATTTTCCAGAACATTCCAGATAGATTCAGTGCTGAGTAAACTTGGAGTAACTTCTAGAACTTTCTAGAACTTTCCAGTAATATAAATAGTAGTATAAATACAGGGGCCTTAAGCCCACCAGTTCAGTTTAGTTCCAGCTGCCTAAGTGGATACATATCTGCATTTTTCTGAGATGGCATCAAGAGGCTGCAAGCATCCGGCAGACGCATTTTGCTATGTCTGCTGCCAATTTATCAAGACAAGAGCGAAAAAGTACTCCGTGGAAGCATCTGCTAAGATGTGTGAGGCAGGACTGGCCACAGCGGACCAAGTTCTCTGTGGGGAGGAACAACGTCAAGTGGGAGCCACTGGTGGACCCCCAGAAGGTGCTGATGCCACCACTGCACATCAAATTGGGCCTTATGAAACAATTTGTCAGAGCTCTAGATAAGGAGTCGGCAGCCTTCAAGTACCTTCAAGACTTCTTCCCTAAGCTGTCTGAGGCAAAGGTCAAAGCCGGTGTCTTCGTCGGACCACAGATAAAGAAGATCCTGGAGTGCAATGAATTCCCCAAGTAGCTCACTAGTAAGGAGAAAGCGGCTTGGAACAGCTTTGTCACAGTGGTTCGGGGCTTCCTGGGCAATCACAAGGCCGAAAACTATGTGGAGCTGGTTGAGACTCTGGTGAAGAACTACGGCACAATGGGCTGTAGGATGTCCCTCAAAGTCCATATCCTTGATGCTCATCTTGATAAATTCAAGGAGAACATGGGAGCGTACTCGGAGGAGCAAGGCGAGCGCTTCCACCAGGATATACTGGACTTTGAACGCCGCTACCAAGGACAGTATAACGAGAACATGATGGGAGACTACATTTGGGGGCTGATCCGTGAAAGTCAGTCACAGTATAATCGTAAATCTCGAAAAACTACTCATTTCTAAATCTTTTGTAGTCATTTTTGTATTACTTTAGTATAAATACATGTTAATTTGAATTCATATGTTGTTTTTTTCTGACTTTATGTGAACGAAAAGACACAAATTCGCCCGTTTTCTCATTGGAAATAGGTAAATTTCAAAATATCACTGTCCTGGTCACAAAAGCAAAGTTTGTGGGGAATAATAGCCATTTTCTATACTTTTGAGGCATAAGCAATTAGGAAATAGCAATTAGGAAATAACACAACAAAAATTGTGTTACATAGTGTTATTAGTAGTAAATTAAACAAAGCCTTGGATGAGATTCAGGGGTAGAACAAAAAAACAGAAAGACCTGCCACAACACAATATCACTGAATCAAGTCAACAAATCTGCATGTACTTTACAACCTGGTGTGGAAGATTACTTGACCATTCCTCAGTGAATATTAAAGTAGCGTATCCAAACACAAGCACCAAATGAGCAATTCCCAAGTAGAAACAAGCCAATAAAACCCAATAAAAGTCACAACTCCTCAAAACACCCATGCTCCATGTGTTAGGGAAGCTGGGTCTGTGGGTATTTTTAAGTCTGAACTTAAAACATTTTTATAAAATGGCATTTTTATCTTAGTGGTTTTAATGCAACATAATTGCTAGCTTTTAATGATTATTATTATTATTATTATTATTATTATTATTATTATTATTATTATTATTATTATTATAATATTTTATAGGCTGAAAATGTCTGGGCTCTTATTTGTATGTATTTTATTGTATTTTTATGTATTTATGTACAGTGCCTTGTGATACTTTGGTATGAAAGGCGCTATATAAATGAAATTAATAAATAAATACATATTGGTCTTGCCAGTAACTAATTTACTGTTGATGTACCTCATGGGTCCTATTACACAATTTTGCAATGCTGTGATGGGCTAACGTACAGACTGCTATTTGCTATGAGATTTAGGCTGGACAGGTTTGATGAATTCTCAATTTCTGATTTTTGTTGCAGCTGTAACCGGTTTATTTGGGATAGGCAGTACATAGCACTGCTAGAAATCTGTGATTCAGATGGTATAATTTTGTCAGTTTGGAGTTGTATGTGTGTAGTATGGTCAGGCATATTAACTAAGCAGGCTTCGGTAGTCTGTCACATGCATAACAACAAAGCTTTGTGTGCTGGTGTACTGTATCATACACAGGTTTCCCTAATTCTGACCTTTGCATGACTTAAATTAAATAAATTAACCCTATAAGTACCTTAACAAAAAGCATAAAAGAGTGATATAGGCAATTATGTACAAAAAACCACACATTAATAATAACAACATTCCAAAATTGTATTTTTATGTTTAAATAATGTTTCCTGTGATGCGGTTATGCACCTAATGACAGAATAGACCAACTCTCGGCCTGGATTAAGACGTATGGACTCTTTCATTGTGTTGTACAATAGGTTAATGATGGTAATGGTAAAAAAAAAAACATATAAATATTATTTGATTTCAAAATTTAAAAAAAAGGTGAGAGAGAGAGAGAGAGAGAGAGAGAGAGAGAGCAGAGATAAGACTGTTTACTTCTGTAACATTAGGGAGAAAGCAAAATTTTAATAAATAAATACAATTTAAATTAATATTTCCGATTTGAGCAGCAAATTTAAAAAATGCAGAGTGATAGTAACAGTTGAAAACCCTTGGCAACCATGCAAGGCCCCTCAATAAACTGATACAAATATCAATACATTGAGCAGCAGCAGCAGGGATGGAGTCAGACAGTCCCTGACCAGAGTGGGGTTGGAGAGCTGTGTAATCTGATACCTTGAGGAGACTCCCTCTGTCCAGGCCAGGAAGCTCTACAAGAGCAGAGTCCTGAAGGAGTCCCCAGAGACGGGCACATCCCGGCTACGTTGTCAAACAGCAGAGGAGGGGGGAGGAAAAAGACGGAAGACTCAAACACAAAAACAGATGGGTTATTAAAACTGCGGTGAACACAAGCATACACAGGGAATAAATTGGATAGTAATATAGAGGAAGGAGAGAACGACGGGGTATGGGAAACTGCAGGGAAGAAAAAAGTTAGAGAAAGTAGGAGAAACAGTTTACAAAATTAGTCTGATGGTGAAAAGCAGGCTAAAAGTAGGAAGTCTGAGATTTAAAATGTGGTAATTTTGAAATCTTTAGAGAAAGATAAACCAATTGGGAATATAAACCCACTTAAAATTGCAAAATGGATAAAAGACACTGTTGGGAATTTTGAGAAAGCAAGCAGGTGACATTTGTAAATGTAAAGTGAAATGCCAATTAACTATTTCAGAGGAAGAAATAAAAAGCATGCATTTAAAGATGAAAAAGTGAGTGAAGGCAAGAGATTTCAAATAAAACGAGATGGTGGTATGGTGCCCATAGGTACTGTTCTGTTAACCTTTGAAGGAGCACATCTTCCTAACAGGGTATTTATGGAGTTTCAGGCATTTATAGTAAAAACATATATTTCATCACCTTTAAGATGTTTCAAATGCCAAAGATTTGGACATGTGGCAGCAGTATGTAAAAGCCAAATGAGATGCCCTAACTGTGGTGAGAAACATAGATATGAGGATTGTAAAGCAGGCAAAAAGAAATGTTGTAATCGTGGAGTACACAGTGTAGCTTATGGTGGCTGTTCAGTAAGCCAGTATGCAAAGGATGTGCAAAAAGTTAGAGTGAGTAAAAAGATACCTTTTGCTGAAGCAGTTAAAATGGTGCCTAAGCGGCATGATTCTTAAAAGGATGTGAAGCTTACAGAAGAAGTTAAAATGGTGATAACTAGACAGGTGAAAGAGGAACTAAAATTGGAAAATGTGTTATTTTTGGATAGGACAGATTTTCTAGCATTTATGGTGGAAGTGGTAAATTGTGCATCTCAGACAAGTAAGAGGACAGAGAGAATTAAAATAATAGTGAAGGCAGTTGAAAGACATTTGACATATTGTGAAATTAGTCCAGAGCATATAATGAAGTGTTAAATGAAAGAAATATACATGATTCATCCTTCAATAATTATTATTTATTTCTTAGCAGATGCCCTTATCCAGGGCGACTTACAATTGTTACAAGATATCACATTATTTTTACCTACAGTTACCCATTTATACAGTTGGGTTTTTACTGGAGCAATCTAGGTAAAGTACCTTGCACAAGCGTACAGCAGCAGTGTCTCCCACCTGGGACTGAACCCACAACCCTCTGGTCAAGAGTCCAGAGCCCTAACCACTACTCCACACGACTGTGTTAATAGTTTTACAGTGGAATTTACATAGCTTAATGGCACATGGTCAAGAGAAACCAGATGTAATTAGTGTGCAAGAAACATGGTTGAAAAAACATTCAGACTTTCTGGATATATTATGATAAGGAAGGACAGAGAAGAAGATAATGGGGGTGGAGTCTGTATATTTATCAAGGAATGAACATGATACTCTCAGGGGTAGTTAAGTGTAAAAAGTTGGAAAGTATTATAGTGGATATTGTAGTAAACAATGGAAAAATGAGGATAGTGAATATTTACAATCCCATGTAAAGCCATTGATGTAGAAGAACTTAAATTGATGGTTACAGCAGATGCTAATATGCCAGTTTTGGTCTGTGGGGATTTGAATGGACATAATGAGCTGTGGGGTAGTGGAAAAAGGGATAGAAATTGGATTATTATAGAAAAATGTATTGATGCTTGCAATTTAGTGGTGCTTAATAATATGGAAGCTACAAGGATGGATATGTTTACAGGGAAGATGAGCAGTATAGATACATTAAGTTCGCCAAGTATAGCAGGAAAATCCATATGGAATTCCAATTTGTATTAATATAGAAGGATGTTTTATTGATAATAGAAAATAAAGGTGTGGGATTTGTATGCTTTTAAATGTGAGGAGGTCATTAATGATTCATTTGTTTCTAGTGATGTGGAGGTTTTTTGTGAAAAGGTGATTGCAACAATTATTAATGTGGCAAATGAGCCAATCCCAATTAAGAAACCTAGTAGTATGGGATGGAATCCGGTGCCATGGTGGAGTGAGGAGTGTAATGATGCAGTTAAAGTCAGAAATAGAGCCTTGGTTAAATTAAAAATAGTAGGAATTTTGAAGACTTGATGGATTATAAAAAAAAGAAGGCCATAGCCTAGAGGGCTATTAAAATGACAAAAAAAAAGTAGTGAAATCAGTGACACAACATCTATGGGAGATATGTGGAGGAGAATACTGTGTATGAATGGGTTCAAAAGTGGTTTTAAAGAGATTCTGATAGTAAAAGGGGATAATGAGTATGTGGAAGATGAGGACAAGGCACAGGTGTTGATTGAGGTTTTCGCTAAAGTTAGTAGTAGAGAAATTTGGAGTGAGGAATTTAAGGAAAATAGAATTTATAAGAATTTATAAAGGAAAACAAGGATATTCTGGAGAATTCAGAGGAAGTGGAAAATACTATGACTATGAAGTTTGGGGTATAAGAAATTAAAATAGCTTTTAAAAGGGAGTAAAAACACTGCGCCAGGGAAGGATAAAATTTGTTACATGATGTTAGAAAAATTATCAGATTGACATTTGATGGTTGTGACAGGTAGGATTCCTAATAGTTGGAAACATGCAGTAGTGATTCCTATTGGAAAGCCAGGTAAGGATGTATGTAAGCCAAATTCATACAGGCCAATTTCCTTTGACATCTACTTTTGGAAAGATAATGGAAAGAATGATAAATTATAGATCGTTGTATTTCTTGAAAAAAATCACTTGTTGGCAAAAATTCAAGGTGGATTTAGAAGTAATAGAGGTGGATTTAGAAATGTTTTGGAAAATAGGAAAATGCAGGTAAAAGTTGGGGAATAGTCTATCAGAAATAGTAGAGATTGAAAATGGAGTTACTCAAGGGAGTGGAGTGAGTCAGCTCATTTTTAATATTATGATAAATGATTTGCCCAAGTGTTGAAGATGGGATATTGATGTATGCAGATGATTGTATTGATTGGAATAGACACAGAAATTTAGATAGTGGGATCATGAAATTGAATGGTAGATACAAGGAAATAAATTTATGGGCAAAGAAATAGGGGGTGAGATTTTCAATGTTAAAAACAGAGGGAGTTATATTTTCTCGTAAAAAGAAAAAAGGGGATATATTGGTATTGAGTTTGATGGACAACAGTTAAAGATAGTGCCAGTGTTTACATTTTTGGGTGTTTTGTTGGATGTGAAATTGAAATGGACACAGCAGATAGACAAAATAGTCGTTAGATGTAGAGGAAGGGTGAATTTGTTGAGAAGTATATTGGGGAACTGTGGCAATGTGCCCCGCCCCTGTGTGCATTTGTGTGTTATATGTTGCACATAGTGTGTTAATGTTGGTGTATTGTAGTTGGTACACGGGATACAATGCGGGTAATGAGCACGAGTGTTTAAAATGTATATTTGTATTTAGGCACGGGGATTGCACTTCTTCACGTGCATTTAAAGTATTTAATATGTGAGCACGGGGTTGCACAGGATTAGTTCACGTGCTGGGATTCAAGTGAATAATTAATTTGTAATTGAATCCCGGCACAACAGTATATATAGATGCACATTTTACTCACTCAGGGTTGGGTGTTTGGTGAGTGGAGAACAGATGTGGAGAAGGAGAAAATAAAAAAATAAAACAAAGGAAAATATAAGTATTTTTACTCACTGTGTCTGTTTGTCTGTTCGTCCACTGTTTGTTTAGTGTTAATCCGTTTTTTGTTTGTCTATTTATTTTGGCCTCAAGTGCTGTGTCCTGTTTTCTGTTTAAACCTTTTATTTTTCAATAAACCTACTAAGCACAGCCATTGCGTTTCAGTTTCAAGCCCAGTACTGTCTGTCTGTGTACTCCTTTCTGGCCTGACGTCACCCCTACAGCTAGCCTGTCACAGGAACGTATGGGAACGTATAGAGCATTGATTATGCCTATGCTGGATTGTGGATGTATGATGTATGAGGAGGCAGTCAGTAAGGATTTTGGAAAATTGGATGTGGTACAAGCTAGGGCTCTTAGAATATGTAGTGAAGCACTATGTTCATCTCTGGTTATAGCACTGCAAGTAGTTACTGGGGAAATGCCACTTTATTTAAGAAGGAAAATGCAGTGAATTTGGTACTGGGTTAATGCAATGAATGAGATGGAAATCCTGTGCATTTTTTAGCCTTGTTGGGAATATGAGGTAATGAAGAGAAAAAAGAATGTGTGTGATATTGGGGTGAGAATTCACAAAGATATTGGTTTATAGTTGTTGGTTTATATTTGTTGAAAGAGAAGGTGAAGGACAGAGGTAAATAATGATTGGGAAAATTATTGTTAGATTTTTATAGGTAAAAAAATACAGGTAATGGCAGGGTTGCAGCAGCTTATTATATACCGGGATTTGTGACCGGGGGCAGCAAAGCAAAGAGCAGCCTGGTCTTCTACACCAGTGGTTCTAAATCTGTGGTCTCCCCGGCTCCCTTCAAGTGGTCCATGGAAAGGTTACATAATTACGGAAAGGAAGCGGCAGCATAGTTGATAGATCCCATTGCAAACACAACATTTTAGACCTTGAAAACTCAACTACAGAAGCAGGAAGAAAATGCATACATGGAGAATATCTCTGTTAAAAATAAAAAAGGTCATACATAGTTGTGGAGTGTCTAAAATGTCTAAAATATATTCTTTACTAGGGAGTTTTCATGTATTGCGCTCATATGCACTCAACACAGCAGCTTGTAAAGTAAGGGAAGCAGTGTGGACTAGTGGTTAGGGCTCTGAACTCTTGACCGGAGGGTGGGGGACACTGCTGTTGTACCCTTGAGCAAGGTACTTTACCTAGATTGCTCCAGTAAAAGCCCAACCAACTGTATAAATGGGTAATTGTATGTAAAATTAATGTGATATCTTGTAACAATTGTAAGTCGCCCGGGTAAGGGCGTCTGCTAAGAAATAAATAATAATAATAACACACGATAGGGTGTGCGTTGTGTTGCAGTAACATACAACTGTAGTTGGGTTCAACCAACAAATCTGTATGTTAATGCAACACAACGCACAAGCCTTGGAGTGTTATCCTGCTTATGAAACAGATACATTAAAAAAAGTGTTTTTATTTTTATTTTTTTAAAACAAAAAATTTTATTTGTATATCATTCCACTTTGGAGAAAAAAATAGTCTGTCAAACAAGGTCCTATTTGTTGTAAACATTAAACTGGAGGTTTTCAACATTTCCATTTGTTGTACTTAATTACAATGAATGAAGCCTCCGTTTATAATCTGCAATGTTAGCCTTGTTAGTGATCAAGCATTTAAAAATCCGATTATGTATTTTTGTTGATAATGAAAACATACAGAAAAGGAGGCAAAGACAAAGTTCACTATCCACACATTACTACCGCTGACCTGGAAAAGCCAATACAAAAATACATTATTGGCATTTTTTAATGGTCACTAACAGGCTATCATTGCGGTTTATATCAGCACTATTTACAGAGCGATCGAAACCAGCACGGAGGCTAACATAATAGTATCTTGACAACCGAATTGTTCACTGAAGCATAGAATTATCGTAACAGACCATTTACATTTGCAAGACAAACTGTTTTTAAGTCGATACGATTTGTTTGTTAAATCATTAAAACACCAGCTGCCCAATAAGTTTTGTTTTCTTCAATTTCATTAAGTTGTTGACTTGTTAAATCATTGTGTCTTTTGCTATGTTTTATTTATTTATATTTTTCAACTGAAGTTTTGCTTGTAATTCTAGCCATTCTACTGTTGTCACCTGGTGACTAATGTTAATGCTTGCTGACTTTTTTATGTATATGTATTTAATTATTCACTGTAGATTTGTGTTGTTTGTATATTTAATTATCATGCATGGTTTAATTATTATTTAAGCACTAACACGTGTATATATATATATATATATATATATATATATATATATATATATATATATACAGTACTGTGCAAAAGGTTTAGGCAGGTGTGAAAAAATGCTGTAAAGTAAGAATGCTTTCAAAAATAGACATGTTAATAGTTTAAATTTATCAATTAACAAAATGCAAAGTGAGTGAACAGAAGAAAAATCTACATCAAATCAATATTTGGTGTGACCACCCTTTGCCTTCAAAACAGCATCAATTCTTCTAGGTACACTTGCACACAGTTTTTGAAGGAACTCGGCAGGTAGGTTGGCCCAAACATCTTGGAGAACTAACCACAGTTCTTCTGTGGATTTAGGCAGCCTCAGTTGCTTCTCTCTCTTCATGTAATCCCAGACAGACTCGATGATGTTGAGATCAGGGCTCTGTGGGGGCCATACCATCACTTCCAGGACTCCTTGTTCTTCTTTACGCTGAAGATAGTTCTTAATGACTTTCGCTGTATGTTTGGGGTCGTTGTCATGCTGCAGAATAAATTTGGGGCCAATCAGATGCCTCCCGGATGGTATTGCATGATGGATAAGTATCTGCCTGTACTTCTCAGCATTGAGGAGACCATTAATTCTGACCAAATCCCCAACTCCATTTGCAGAAATGCAGCCCCAAACTTGCAAGGAACCTCCACCATGCTTCACTGTTGCCTGCAGACGCTCATTCGTGTACCGCTCTCCAGCCCTTCGGCGAATAAACTGCCTTCTGCTACAGCCAAATATTTCAGATTTTGACTCATCAGTCCAGAGCACCTGCTGCCATTTTTCTGCACCCCACCCTACTGTGTTTTCGTGCATAGTTGAGTCGCTTGGCCTTGTTTCCACGTCGGAGGTATGGCTTTTTGGCCGCAAGTCTTCCAAGAAGGCCACATCTGACTAGACTTCTCCGGACAGTAGATGGGTGTACCAGGGTCCCACAGTTTTCTGCCAATTCTGAGCTGATGGCACTGCTGGACATCTTCCGATTGCGAAGGGAAGTAAGCATGATGTGTCTTTCATCTGCTGCAGTAAGTTTCCTTGGCCGACCACTGTGTCTACAGTCCTCAACGTTGCCCGTTTCTTTGTGCTTCTTCAAAAGAACTTGGACAGCACATCTGGAAACCCCTGTCTGCCTTGAAATTTCTGCCTGGGAGAGACCTTGCTGATGCAGTATAACTACCTTGTGTCTTGTTGCTGTGCTCAGTCTTGCCATGGTAAACTGTCTTCAGCAACCTCACCTTGTTAGCTGAGTTTGGCTGTTCCTCACCCAGTTTTATTCCTCCTACACAGCTGTTTCTGTTTCAGTTAATGATTGTGTTTCAACCTACATATTGAATTGATGATCATTAGCACCTGTTTGGTATAATTGTTTAATCATACACCTGACTATATGCCTACAAAATCCCTGACTTTGTGCAAGTGTACCTAGAAGAATTGATGCTGTTTTGAAGGCAAAGGGTGGTCACACCAAATATGGATTTGATTTAGATTTTTCTTCTGTTCACTCACTTTGCATTTAGTTAATTGATAAATATAATCTATTAACATGTCTATTTTTGAAAGCATTCTTACTTTACAGCATTTTTTCACACCTGCCTAAAACTTTTGCACAGTACTGTATATATATATATATATATATATATATATATATATATATATATATATATATATATATATATATATAACAAAAAACAAGTTAGAAAAACGCAACAGCCATTTAAAGTGGTGATATCAAATGCAAAAGCCCAAGTTAGGAGAAGCAATTGGGGCAACCTGGTCAAGCATCAAGCAAATAGGCACAACTGGAAAAGTGCTGGGGCCCAACATTCACACAATTGTTGCTTCTAACTTGGCTTCTTTTTTTGATCGCTCCACTTTACATTGAAATTCTTATTTCCCTTATCAGCTGGGTTGTAACCAGAATAAATATGCTAAGGCACATTTGCCAAGGAAAGTGCTCAACACAGACTGAAGTGTTCTTGGTTATCCTTACAAGCGGCGCAGACAAGTATGCTTTGGGAAGACACACGGACAACATGCAGGTAAGGCACAGGTAGATGAGGGCACACATGGTTAGACATTTAGCCCATACATACAAGAATACCACAAAGAGCATGAAGCAATATATTTCCAACAATGAAGATGATGAACATGACCAATAATGGCAACGAGTGCAAGGGATAATGAGAATGCAAGGTAAGTGTATGGGAAGTGACAGTTGATGGGGCAGACATTGCAGATCCAGGGCTCGGGTGTTGGAGCATTTATTTTGGTTGTGCATTGTCAATGTTTTTTGTTGCAGATGTGACTTTTGAGTTGATAAGGGAATGGTCACAATGCCCTTGAAGTTGTACAAAGAGCATTTCAATGTAAAGTGGAGCGATGAAAAAAAGAAGCCAAGTTAGAAGCAACAATTGTGTGAATGTTGGGCCCCAGCACCTTTCAACTTGTGCCTATTTGCTTGATGCTTGACCAGGTTGCCACCAATTGCTTCTCCTTACTTGGGCTTTAAATGTCTGTTGCATTTTTCTAACTTGTTTTTATTACAATGACAATGTTATTGAGAATGTGTATGGTAAATAGACAGACAGACAGACAAGACAAGAGAGTAATAAGTAGAGTAATATAAGAGAAATGAGAAAATATTTGAAAGTAAAATAATGGTAGAAGGGACTTTTGGGCAGTATTGAAAGTGTAAACATTTTATTCTTTTAGTTGCAAATGTACATCCATCAGTGGTGAAAACAATGTCTATTTTGGTAGGTATTAATATATTGATATTTACGTGGGTACAAAACTACAATGTTATGAATGGTTAAAATGTACATATGCATGTCAGTGCTAAAGGGTAGTATACTAACACATTTTAATGCTGAAAAAAACATTATTCTCCTTGTTATAGAGGTGTTATGAACTTAGGCCAATGTAAGGTATTTGTAAAGAATACAATCTCTTCATAAAAGGCCATATCCATGTCCTTTGCCTTTCTTGGCCATGGTTTGACTTCAATGAGTGCATCATTTGCATGCACCCATTTTCCAGTAGCACCCACAGCAAGAAGACACACACACACACACAAAGAACACACTGTCCAGTGACCATGCCACCCTGCTCGCACCACAGTTCTGACTGAGGTCTCAGCTGTCAGTCTCATGTGCAGGAACACCCAGAGTGTGAGCATAGCAGAGTGAGCCAATTGTATATAGAACAGGGGAGCGGAGCGGTGTAGTTCCTTGAGTGGACGTTTCCAGCCTGCTCCTTTAAAGCACTGAGAAGAACTGAGCACGGTTTTATTTTTCTTAAATATATTTTCAGCCATGGCTTTCAACACAGACTCATCACCAAAAGCTTTGAATTAAAATTCATACACTGTTATTCTATAACGTTTAATATCGGTAAATTATCATTAATTAAAAAAAGACCCACAATCACGTTTTTATCTTTTTAATGGAAAAACTTTTGACAAATGGTATGAAGATCAATTTCCCCGAATCTGTCAAAGTACCGGTACCAGTAATTAACTTTACTTTAAAAGAAAAACGGCACAGTGGAATATCAGAAACAGAACTAAATCAACTCGAACTAGAACGAAATAATAAAAAAAAACACAATAAAAGCTTCCAAATGGGCTGTGAACATCATACAAAACTGGCTTCAAGAAAAAAGTAAACCTGTTACCTTTCATTTACTTTCTCAGGAAGAACTGAACCGTCTCCTTAGTGAATTTTATGCTTCCGTAAGAAATAAAGTACAGTACAGCATTTCCAGCTTCATCTGTCTGCGAGCCGGTATCAATCGCTTTTTGAATGATCCGCCGTACAGCTGAAAAGTTAATTTAGTGAAAGATGCTGCACTTAACACAGCTAACAATGTATTTGCAGCAGTTATTAAAAAACTGAGACGAAGTGGAAATGACAAAGCAACACGCTATCCCCCAATAACACCTGCAGACCAGGAGAAGCTAAAAAAGAAAAATCATGTTATCACACTTTATGTAATTTACAAAGTTATATATGGCCATTAATAAATTAGTATAATAGGTTAATGTAATTGATATATGGAAATGTACTTAACATTTTAATAAATACATGCTATATTTACAACGTATGTTCATATATAAAAATAAACATACTTAAACAAATGGTGTTTACATTTCACTGGAACTATTTTATTTTGTGTGTAGTGATATTTACTGTTACTGAAAATATATTTTTTAATTTGACATTTTCTTACAATAATTTAAGCCGTTGCTATGTTCAAATATTCTATTAAAAATATGTGCTGTTGTTTTTGCTTAAATATTCTGGACAATGCTACAATGCTGATTCTGTGCTTTCACAGAAAGTTCAAATGTAAGGACTAGGTTGAGGAGGAGGAGGAAGTTAACTCTAAGCACAGCACATACAGCATGGGGAGGTAGGTTTACATAGACAGTGCTTGGTTACCATTGGTTGATAATTTAAAGGCATATAGGGGTAACCTTGTGTGACCAGGATGGCTTGCAGTGGGTGATGTCAGACCTGAAACACAGACTCAACACAAGCAGGTAATGGCGGGGCAAAACTGAAACGCTACAGCGTTCAGCTCTTTTTATTAAATAATAAAAACAAACAGTTAAAACAAAACTACACAAACAAAAAGGCACGTTGGCCAAACAAATAACAAATGAGTATCGTGCTGGTGTTTAAGACAGCACTCTTAGCAGTTGTTATATTTCTCAGATATTTTACCTCTGGTCTCCAACCTAGTTCAATACTCTCCAAACACTCTTCCCCGAAAAATGAAAACTGCAGGCTTTTATATTCTGTAATTCTGTAATAAGATAATTAATAGCTAGTTAACCCCTCGGCCATAGTCTGCATGAGTTTAATAAGGATGTGTGACTGTCAGCTAGTTAAACAATCAGTAGCTGATCAGTCACGCATCCTCACAAGGTTTTAAAATCAAAAATACAAAACAATAACACATAATGGCGGCGGCTTTACATCCGCGCTGCAAACAATAATAATACAAATAATAATATAAACAAAGGGGCGGAACACTCTGCCACACCTTATCAAATCTGGTTAGATTGTTCTTATTGGTTGCCTGCCTCACCTGTAAATATATTTTTTAGATATAGATTTACTTGCCTGGAACTTCGCATTGCTTTACATTCATCCAGAATAACTTTATAGTGTACATATCATATCAGATTAACCAAACCACCTGCAAACCAAAGGCTTTCTAAAATATATATATATATATATATATATATATATATATATATATATATATATATATATATATATATATAATTTTTTTTTTTTTTATCTCAGTCTAGACCTATTCAATTTTTAAAAGGGTTGTTATTGCAAAGGCTAATTGCCCTGGGTGTTATTTCCAATCTCCCAGAAATGTATACTCCCCTCCATGTTTCAAAAGTGAAGCCCAACCCATTGCAGTTCTTCACTATTTGACACCTGCTGGCATAGACACAGGATAATAGATCTAACCATTGTATTACACTCTAAATCAAGATGTTTTAATAATGATTCACCAACTGACCTTATTGGGATGTCACCCTTTGTATACAAATGTGAAAAAATAGACTCGGGAGGATATTCCTGCAAGAATCAAAGCTATTGATTTCAATCTGAAGAAAAAGTCCAGTTTACTCAAAAATCCAAAAGCATTGTTTTGTAGTTTTACATTTTCTATAATGATTTTTCTGACACATTTTACTGGTCACTTTTTTCTTAATTAACCCCTTCTCTGCTGTCCAACATACCTTCCTAAAGGCCACTCACTCAGTGCTGCCTACGTCCTAATTCAAAACATGTTTTTTAAAAAAAATAAAAGCTGGATTGCCATTATTTCACTCGGGATCGATCATCGAGAGGTTCTTACAAATCATATTTGGTCGGTGGTTCCAAGTTCATTATGTTAATGGGATAAAATACCTTTAATGTGACACGAAGTTTCAGCCTGCTCCAATGCTAGCACTGGCTAGAGTGAATTTAAAACAATCTGCGTGTAACTTTTGGATTTCTGCAATGAAGATCTATAATATTTTTTTTCTCCGGGTAAGTTTATACCTGAACGAAATCAGTCCTTTCATTGGAGTTTGGATGACACTTCCTTTTACACAAACAATGTGCATCATTAACATAGGTAGTTTCCCCCTCCCCAGAGAGATAATTAATTAAAACAGTAACCTTTGTAGAACAAAACTTAATTTTGATATAACTTTATTTATATTGATCATAGAAGGATACACATTTCAATTTCATTCTCCTTACTAAATTACAGTTACAAGCATGTTTAAACATGTTATACAATAATTAAAGTAAAATAATTTTCCGGCTTGTCATGGTTCAGATCCCTTGACTTGAGAAGCGGCTACTGGCAGGTGGAGCTGTCCCCGACGCATGCCCGAAGACCACTTTCTCCATTGGGCATGGACTGTGGCAATTCACCTGGATGCCAAATGGAGGGGTTACTGGCGGACATTCCACGGACAGCTTGTGTGGTCTACTTTGACGACACGCGTCCTGCACTCTAGGCAAGTGCTTTTACTCGATTCGCCACTCGGGAGCCCAACCATTCCATTTCTAAACGGAACCTTCTTTCATTCCTGGGACATTTCAATTTTGCAATTCGCATCATTCCTCAAGGTAGGACATTTATTTCTTGTCTTCTTGCTGTCTCTACAACAACTAAAAATCTAAGCTCTCACATTAATATTACAGCTGAAGCCTGGAAAGACTAAGATGTGGTCCTCTCTCCTACAGCACTGGAACAGGCTTTCTCTGTTTTACGATGACTTCATATCTGCCCCCCCCCCCTCCCTCTCCCCCACGACCTCTCACTCCATACAGATGCTTCTTCTATTGCTTTTGGTGGAATATTTCTTAATGAATGGTTCTCAGATGTCTAGCCTCCAGAAATCAAAAATCTTCCTCCTTGGCTTAAATCCACAGTCTTACTTGAGGTATTCCCTATTGTTGTTGCAGCCTATCTTTGGGGCCCATTTTGGCAGAAAAAATCTATCGTAATCTTTTGTGATAATCAATCTACTGTTCATATTATTAATGAAGGCCACTCCTCTTACCCTCTAATTATGTAACTTTTTTGCCGGCTAGTCTGGATTTCAGTTATCAATAATTTTATTTTGAAAGCTCAACACCTTCCAGGTATCACTAATAACATTGCTGATGCTCTTTCTCGTTTACAAATCGCTCAAATCAGACATCTGTCTCCCTCAACTCAACCTTTCCCTCTACCCATTCCTCCATTGAACTGGTTTTCAACTAAATTCATACATTTGCAATCTTCTGTCTTCAGCTCAAGATTATAGGGTGATGCCCTTATTCAAGCGTCACACCGGCAGCAGTGTGTCTCCACGTCGGCCTGGCACTGGCCCCAATAGAATCAGGAGCTGAGGCGAGCCAGTGTCTTAACAATTTTAAAGCTGGTCTTCCTCCCCAATTGTATTCTCCATTCATTCTGTATAGGTGCAGCAACATCAGCAGACAAAGTTAAAATCAACCAGTCCTTAATTTAAAAAGTGGGGCGTTGGTCTTCCTCTGCAGTGGAATCTTACATTAATTTCTCTTCTTGATGTAAAGTTTTATACAGTTATATGCACCCTTAAAAAGGTAAGGGAAATAATTTAAACTTTTGTCTGTGCCTGATACTCGTGTTTTAGCTAGAAAACACTATACAGATATGATTAGCGACAGACCCTTATCTGCTGGGCCTCAGTGGAAAGTTACAGAAAAAGATTATCTTGGTTCATGTAAGCGTGGATGTGCAGGAGTTTTTCTTGGTGTCTGGGACATTCTTTGATTTATCCTGTGCTTAGTGTAACTTCTTGTTATCTAGTTTCTGCTGACCAGGAAAGCAGATGTTAACTGCTTGAAATATGCTTGCTTTGTCTTATCATGATAGGAAAATATAGACCAAATATGGGCATGGAAGCATGGAAGGAGCATATATCTGTGCTGTATGAACTGATTTCTTTGCTCAGACAAGAACATCTACTGACACCATCAGGAGAGGCTTTTTTGCAGCTCAGTTTAAACACCGAGACCTGAGGAGACAGACTTACATTTTTTGTATTCAAACTATCTTGTTATTTCCTGTTTCCACAATAAAAGACTGTTACATTTTAACAATCTTTGTCCAGACTATTTGATTGTAAAGGAAGAGAACCCTACAATTGGCGAGCTCAGACCAGTCATGGGGGACTTATCTGAACCTGTGGAACCACTGCGGGACAGCACTGATAAACTCTACTTACCTTAACCAGTGTACCCACGGTGGGGTGGCATGCTTAAAACCCAAGACTAAGAGATTCACTGCGGGGGAATTTTCAGCAGAAATCCCAAGTGGCAGTAATTGAGGGGTTACATGACATAACAGCAAGTCCAGGACCATGCCAACATCACCGCAAGGGCCATTACCGCGCCGGCCATTACAGTGACTGCTCATAACAGCCTTACGACATTACAGTAACGGACATTACAGCGCCGACCATTGCAGCAACTGCCCATAACAATGCTACGACATCACCACAATTCCCAGAAGACTCTGCGAAGTCCATAAAAGCGTCACTTACCAGGAACTTGGACACATGACGCAGTCAGAGCAGGGTTCACCACAGAGTCAACTCACCAGCCTCGTAAAAGGAGAGCTATTCATGGTAAACGGCGATGAGTGCAGTTGGTGGCTGCGTTCGTGTTACTCCTAAAAAGTCTGCGTTGCAGTCGTGAATCTGCGGCTGACGTCACAGTCTGCATAGATGGAGATAGGACAGCTTTGGGAGGATTCCCAGCACAGTCGACTGAGCAAACATGAAGACCGACTTGATTGATTTTCGGATTGCAGATGGCTATAGTTTTTTGTTCACTGTTCCCATACAGCTCAATCATAACTAGACTGGTAAATAAATTATGCAAAGACTTATTTCAGTAACCCCAAGACCATCTTTTATTATGAATCTGTTTAAGCAATTAAAGTTATGTACAGTTTTATATGGAGGATATTCCATGCCAAAATTATAAATAAATAAATACATACAGTAATAAATAAATAAATAAATAAATACATGTACGTTTATTTATTCATTTATTCTTGTATTTATTTATTTTTA
Source organism: Acipenser ruthenus (assembly GCF_902713425.1). NCBI lineage: Eukaryota > Metazoa > Chordata > Actinopteri > Acipenseriformes > Acipenseridae > Acipenser > Acipenser ruthenus. The sequence goes on from NC_081192.1 coordinate 72,011,904, forward strand.
ATTTTAGCATGGAATATCCTCCATAGCTTTACTAGTCCCATTTGAAAATTAAATGCAAAAGCATAATATATGTACCAATATTTGTCATTCACAGTACAAGCTCTTTTTCTGTGTTATTCACACCTCCATTCTAGACGGCAGTACCATGATCACTAATCCTGCATGTGGTTCTCTATGCCCCTCTTGCACTGGTGACGCTCTTCCATTGTTTTGAAGACGGGTCTGCTCCAGCGCAGCACCTTTTAGAATCTGCAGGGGATGCACAGACTCTGCGCCCAGAGTATTCCTCAGTTCTGGCTGTGGTCAAGCAGTTTGCCTTACTTGGACAAGGTATGCGTGCAGACCCACGTAATTCGACGCAAAGTCTACGCAGACTCTCAAAAGTCTGTGCATCGCGAACACACCCTGTGAAGCCCAGAGAGCAATTGAAAGAGCAGGTAGACAACACAACACATTTTTTGACACTTAAATTATGAAATTTCATAACACGCTTGGTATTAGGCAAGGGTAAAGGAGTAATCAGACCCAATATAACAGCCATATGGTTAGAAATGCTAAGCTCACATACATGGAGGTCAGAAACTGACAAACCACCAGTGATGAGGAGATCAAGAATGTGACCATGACTATGTGTAGGAACACTAACATGCTGAACAAAGCCAAAACAATCCAAAAAACTCACAAAGTCAGCAGCAAATGAACAGTTCATAGTGTCCACATCAATATTAAAATCACCTAAGATTAGAATTCTATTGAAAGTTGGACACAGATGTCAGAAGGTCAGATAGTTCAGTTAAAAATAAAGTATTGGGTCTAGGAGAGTGGTAGACTAAAATTACAACTACAGGCTGAGGAGATCTTAATTTTAAATCATTAAATACAGTTCTGTTTTCTGAGGCAGTTGCCAGTGCTTCCCCATGTGAATTCCAGACGTGTTCCTTGGACGATTTGGTCGAGTTTTACAATCATACTCTTGGCGACATCTTGGACTTTTTTTGCTCCCGAAAAAACGCGCTTTATATAACTTTCATGCTCTTCTCCCTGGTATACTGATGAGTTACGCTCAATGAAAGCAGTAGGACGCACATTTGAGCGTTTATGGAGGAAGACTGGTTTTGCTGTTTATTTGCAGGCTTTTAAGCAACATCACCTAGCTTTTGGCACTGCTTTGAAGTCAGCTAGATCCTTATTTCTTTCTAACCTTATTGAAGGAGGCCGTGGTAATCCTAGGCTGCTCTTTTCTACTATCCATCATATGCTAGAGCCAGTGGGTAGTGTCTCTTTGCCAGCATCTAATGATCAGAGCAATAGTTCCTGGATTTCTTTCAAAAGAAAATTGACAATATTAGATCTCAAATTATGTCTTCATCCACTGTTGCTGCTTTAATTATTGATCCTTCTGCTTTCACTAGAACTGTTTGAACTGATTTTGTAGAGGTTACCCCTTTGAACCTGTCTGAATTAGTTGCCAAATTAAAACCTACCGCCTGTTTCTCCACCATGTGTCACTTTGTTATTAGCATTATTAATGAATCACTGAGATCTGGAATTGTTCCTTCACCCCTTAAACTTGCTGCTACTAATCCGTTATTTAAAAAAAAAAAAATAAAAAAAAAAATAAATAATTTGGACTGATGTGCTGTTCAATTACAGGCCAATTTCAAATGTACGTTTTCTGGCAAAAATATTAGAACGGGTGGTAGCGTCTCAACTTCAGTCACATCTAATGTCTCACGAGCTCTATGAACCTTTTCAGTCCAGTTTTAGACATTTATACAGCATGGAAACAGCCTTAGTTAACGTGGTAAATGACTTATTGATGGCAACAGATTCAGGCTCTCCATCTATTGTTGTTCTTTTGGACCTCAGTGCGGCCTTTGACACTATTAATCATGATGTTCTTTTACATCGTTTAGAGAACTATATTGGTGTTTTTGGCACTGCTCTTCAATGGTTCAAGTCCTATCTGTTTAACAGAAAACAATTTGTTACCATAGGTGGCTGTAGGTGTGATGTTGGCTCGATTACTGCTAGTGTCCCTCAGGGCTCTGTCCTGGGACCTTTTTTATTCAGTATCTGTATGCTCCCTCTCAGTGAAATAATTACTCATCATGACATTAGTTTTCATTGCTATGCAGATGACACACAAATCTACTTGCAGACTAAACCTGATACTGCTTTGGTTGTTTCTGTACTTAATAACTGCCTGATTGAAATTAAAACTTGGATGCTGCAGAATTTTCTGCAATTAAATCTTAGCAAGACAGAGATCATATTTGGTTCTCTGAACCAGCTGGGTAAAGTTGGTAGTTTTAATTTAGTCATTGATGGGCTTGAGATTAGTCCTACATCTGAAGTTTAAACTGTAGGTGTTAAATTTGGCTCTGCATTGTCTTTTGAGGCCCACGGCAGAAATATCTGTAGAGTATCTTTTTTTCATCTACGAAATATTGCTCGCCTTAGATCATCTTTGTCAATGTTAGATGCAGAGAAACTGATACATGCCTTTATTTCATCGAGAACTGACTACTGTAATGCCTTGTTCGTGGGTGTTTCCACTAATGTTCTTAATAGGTTGCAATACATTCAAAATTCTGCTGCTTGAGTTTTAACAAGAAAAAGAAAGCATGACCCAGGGCTGGCGCCACGGGGGGGGGGCTTGGCACCGGGGGGCAATGCCCGATCAAAGTCAAGCTGATGCCCACCCAGTTTGACTCTTCTCAGCCTTGATAAACAATTAATATAGTATATAATTTGTAGAATATTTAGTGTTTTTTAGTCAGGTTTGTATTTATTGTAAGTTATCTACAACAAAGCCCACAGTGTCCGCCCCTGAGTTACCCCCTTCCTAAATACCTATGTATTTACGTAATCGCCGTACAACACTCACACTGAAAAAGTAGAGCAGGGGGCGGGTCTTCTGTGGCGCGAAGTGAAAGTTTCACAGAAAACAAAGTAAATATTTTGTCAGTGTAAATTTAAGTTCTACCATCTAGCGTTATGGATATTAGAAAATGGATAAATAAAAACAATCTGTTGACATTGCGGATAGATCTAGTGGAGTTTTCCTGGGTTTATTTGAATACGCTTTAATACATCGTGGGTAGGTCTACGAAGTCACAAAAACTTACGAAAAGCCAAGATATGAAAGAAAAATCAACGACACATACAGCCCGTAGTCCTAAAATCCTAAATTACACATTTCTTCCATGAGAATGACAAAAACTAGAATGACTCGGACTGCCTTTTATACTTCATCTGTTATTCCAGCTGTTGCTGTCACTTACTGAATACTAATTTAGTTTGGCTTTGACAAAATAAAAATGACTGTGCTGTGCTTGCTGTCAATCAGTTTTAGTCATCTGATGCACTTTGTGGAATTTGTTAAAAAAAAATGTGAAAGTACTCTTTGAGGGGATAATAGAGGGGTCTGAAAAAATACTTTTTGTACTGGTTTGTACATTCTTGAAAATGTTGAACCACTCCTTACATTACAATGAAATGTAGGACCCCAGATTTTCCAGGATCAGAGAGAACAGATGCGGTGTCCTTTTGAGTGCATGCATAAATGATATAACAACAAGGATTAAACTTGTATGTTTTATTTATCAAATTATAAGAGTGCAAGTGAAGTTCAAGATACTACAGATTCGGTTAAGTGCAGGATTAAATACAGTAAAATAGGGAGCAGATAAATGCAAGTTGAAGTGCATTAAAGGCAGAGCGCTATATTGTCCAGAAGGGAAGAGCTGAGTTTTACAGGTGTTTTCTGAAGAGGTGTGTCTTGAGGAGGCTCTGGAAGGTGGGCAGGGACTGGGCAGTCCTGACATCCGTAGGAAGGTCGTTCCACCACTGCAGGGCAATATATTAAAAAAAAAAAAAAAAAAAAAAACCTTCTGGAAAATTCTATTTCAATGTGTTCATGGGATTTTTCTTTTCTTTTTTTAATTACTATTGTAAAAGAAGAGGGAACAAAATAAATAAATACCAGTACAATTGGGTGACTGATAACAACTCTAAATATTAACATACCTTATACCATTTTTTTTATTTAAATCAATATATGCAATTGTTTTGGCCAAGTTTAATACTACTAGTTAGTAAATAGTTAACAAAAAAAAAAAAAGCTGATAGATTTCTATCAAGCTGGATGGTTCAGTAGGTTAAATGGTTGTAACTTCATGCAAGCACATGCAAGTGATCCATACACAATCAAATGTATTTAACCATTGGATTTTAAGTAGGCTTAAAATATGATGGTATGTTGGTAATGTCTCGTAAATCTTTAAAAAAATTAGAGTTTGAGAAAGTTTCTGGAACATTGGGTTGCATGTTTTGTAAACATATCTAAATTTAAGTTCAGAACATTTATTCTTGCTAATTGGTTGTCTTAAGAGGTGGTGTTGAAAACTGGAGCTGGTATGTCTAAAACATGGGGGCATGTTTTGACAAACAATGGATTTCTAAGAAACTTCTTTAACATTATTTTCAACTGTAAAGTTCAGTATCATGAATATTAAGCATTGCAGTGACTGTGTAAATCAGTGTTCTTTATTGCATGGCCCAGAAGCCAGTGGCGGCCCCCGTAAACCCAAAATGCAGCTCCTGGACACATCCTACACATTTCTATTTAAATCAGATTTTAGCATTAATAAAAGTCAGGCTTTTTAACATTCCACACTTTGCATGCGCTATACAGGTGATGGTGTCTATTGTGCAGCATAGCAACAGTACATACTGCAGTAACCACTAAACTCGATAATACCTTTGAATCACCCCACCCTGTGTATTTTGTGGAGCAAGTTACTCTGTGAAGAATGGATAATTTTTTTTATTACATTGAAGAGAAAATCTGAAAGTAAAAAAGAAAGAAAGTGGATCATTAATAAGTGCTGAACATGAGGCAATAAGCGAGCCTGGAGTTAGAAAACAAAGAAATGTACATGCTTTGGAAGCTGAAAATCATAAATTTCAAGAGAACTGGACTGATGAGGGATTTATTTGTGCTTAATGACACATCTATGAAGCCAGTTTGTTTAATTTGTCAGCAGACCTGTTCTGCTTTTAAGCACAGTAATTTAGAACGGCATCATACAATGATGCATGCAGGTTTCAGTGAAAAATACCCACCTGGCAACAACCTTAGAAAAAATGTAATTGAACAACTTGCTGCTTCCTTCAAAAGTCAGCAAATAATTATAAAACATTCTAGTTCCGTTGCAAAGTGCTTGACAGGGGCATCTTTCGAAATTGCATGGATTTTGGCACACGTAAAAAAGCCTTCACTGATGTAGAGATTGTTAAAGATTATTTTCTTTCTTCTGTGGAAATCTTGTACTCCGATTTTAACAAGAAGGATGTGATTTGTAAAGGATTACAATGGCCTGACACTACAGTAATGAGATGGGGGGAGGAAATCGGAAAAGACATCTGACAACAGTTAATCTCAGGTCATTCAGCAGCACCTTGCTTTAGTCCAGTGTTGATTGAAAGTACAGCTATAAGTGACATCTCACAATTGTGTGTGTGGGTTTGTTCCCCCAAAGAAGAATTATTCTGTGAAGAATAATTACAAGGCAAACAAAAAACTTCCCAGTGGCATGCTGAAAGTGGTTAGAGCATTTCGGTGTAAGATCACAACTTTATTCATTACTGACTTCTGCAGTAATTGCTTCACTTTCCAAAATTTAAGTCATTCACCTCGGACAATCCAGATGTTTAGAAACATTACCAGTACAAATAATTTGTATGTATCTTGGAATAATTACAGGAGGCATTTGAGCTTTTTAATTTAATTGAGAACCCCTTCCATGCGTTAGTGCCATCTGTGTCACCTGTCCCCACAGACCTTGGAACAGATCAAACAACAGTGGAGAGTGAAACAGTGGAGCTTCAGCCGGATGGCATCGTGATGTCTGAGCACTAAGCAGGTGTTTACAGGGCTGGCCAAACCGGACTGCCGTGAGAGTTAATGTGTTTGTTGCGTGCACGCAAAATGCTCAGGGGTGCAAATTTGTGGTACCTCATATAGCGCCAGCAACATTAAAATCTGTCACCAGTAGTGTTTTTTTTAATTTTTAATTGTTATATTCCTTAGCAACCATAGATGATGATAGTTTGTCATTGGGTCTGGACTACTCACATGACCCACCCACATTCATACACATACACAGGAGAGAAGGTTCATGTAGTGTAGGAAAGTGGTAGCAAACATGTCGCAGTGTAACTTTACAGAGTTATCAATTACACCTTTGTTCAACAACTCAAAAAGGTATGTGGGCAATGTTTCATGTTCTTTCATATCTCGAAAGTTAAGCTTTGCTAGTTTATAAACACATTTTGTTGATTAAAAAATGCTGATACTTTGGTTAGATGCATTTAATCATGGATTTGTGTTAAAACCCAATCAGTTGTTGCAGCTGATGTAAATCTAATCCATTAATACAATTCAGTGTAGCTGAATTCACAAGCTATTGTTCCATTAATATGTCGAATGTTTGGGCTATACAGCATGATTGTTTCTGATACCGTTCATCATTTTGTGAATTAGAAAAATAATATGGAATAAATTAATAATGATAATTAAACTACCCTCTTTTTAAATATGTGTTAGAAATTAAATAACATTACAGGCTGCTATAAGCCTTGTCATGGATGAGAGATGTGGCAGAATTTCCTTTTTATAAAATATTACAAATACGGGTATGATTAGATATGGAGTGCATGTATTTACTGCAACACAAAACACTAAAAACTAATTGGTGGGGGGGGGGGGGGGGGAGTGATAATGTAGCACCAGTAGGTTCTCTGGTGCTAAACTTTCAAAACAGTTTAGCACAAATTGTCTAAATGATTTGCAAGTATGAGTCCTGTGAAAATAATGCAGGACATGCATGAAAACAGATGAGCCGACAGACCGTTCCAGTGACGGTTGCTTCTGGTGAGCGCAGCTTTTCCAGGCTGAAATTGATTAAGACATAGTGTCGCATTGACACGTTCTGGCGATACAGGACCTTAAATATCAGCCATTTCAAATTATTATACAGCTTCTGCTGCCTATGCTGTCTGCTTTGCGGCAGCATTCAGTCGGCAGAATTTTTGCCTGCACAAAATCCTTGTCAGATCTTCATGAATAGCTTATGAATGTATGGCAGCTCATTATCTCATTAACCCTTTGATTATTTTCACTGATTTATTACATTCTGTAACTTTGTGAACTATCTGAACCATTTTTTTATTCATCTAGCTATTCTGTATTCAATAAACTGCTTTACATAACCAGATTTATTATGTATTGTTAATGATACACCATCATATATTTGAACTTTTGAAGTACTGGGGTTGGGTTTCCCATGTAATTTGGTCTTAAATAATTTAACACCCTGAAACTTAATAACAGTTACAAGGGCTACTGAATCACTGATTATTAACATGCAGCCTCCAAAAGTGTCACTAAAATTGCAGCGATCATGTAGGGCTCAAACTATCTGTAAGTTGCGTTCCGAAATCAAATATGATACAACCTGTGTTTAAGATTTAATTTACAAATAATTCACAAACTTATTTTCCAAGTTTCTATACAGCCTATATGCAAATGGAGGTTTACAGAAGTATTGCACAAGTTTTAATGACATTTGTCAGAAACCAGTTTTAGGTATTGAGGACAATCATAGGTGATTTTGAAAGGATACATTCAGCCTGTGTATTACAAAAATCTGTGCATGTTATGACAAACTTAAGAACATTTACAAGCAAGAAGACGCCATTAGACCAATCATCATCTGGTTCCTAGTAGCTGATTGATCTCAAAACTTTAACACGAATACGTAACCAATTCCGCAGCCTCACCACTCACTGTGTAAAGAAATGTATCCTACCCTCTCTCTCTCGTAAGTCTAACCTTCATTTCCAAATCTGTCCTCTGGTCCTGGTTTCTGTGTTGTGCTTAAAGTATTGGTTAGGGTTAACTTTGTCAACTCCTTCAAGACTTCAATGAAGTCTAATTCTTCTAAGTTCTAGGATAAATAAATGAAGTTCCTGCAACCAGCTTTGTAGCTCTTTCCTTTTAGCCATTGGTAGTTGTCTGGTTGCTTCACATAAGGTGCTTTCAGGGTTACATCAGAGCTGCTCTGAAGGAGTCACAAGTACTGTATTGGTGTTCCAACAGAAACCTATTGCTATTTTTTTGCAGGCGCTGTTCTATTCAAATACATTTGATGTCTTTTTTGTTTTTTTCTGCAGAATGCTTCTCTTTTTTCCGAGGTCACAGAAGATCAATGTTGACGGCGGTGTCTAATCATTTCCAGAATACAATTTGAATATTTTATCTAAAATTGAGATGTCTCCCTGACAAAGTGGGTTCAGGAATAATTACCAATTCATTGTCACCTCTGGATGAAACACAGAGAATTACTGGACAAAGCAAGAAATGTAATGAATTTCACCAAAGATCTGTCTTTTTTCCCCTGTTGTTATTTTATGGATTTTTACTTGCATTGAAATGGCACATTTAAATAACAAAACAGGATGTACCTTGTGCCAGAGAATGATAAGCAAAACAGCATTTAGCCCATAGCAAATTGCCATCACTTTGTGACAGGTTCTGACGTCTGCCTTCCCAAAACAATGACACACCAATTAGACTAGGACTGAGGGGTGTTGGGTTCAGTACCTGTATGGAGATGACTTGAAATGAATGCTTGAGCTCGACACATGTCCACAGACTGGGGATAACCCTATGACTTCTTCAATGGAGGAGCAGCTCGATCCTGAGGCCCTCCAAGCTGCTCCAGATTAATCCCATGAAAACTTGTCAACATGCTTTTCAGCCCAGAGCTTGAAATCCGTATGGGTGAAAAGATATAACCCAGTGGCGGCTGGTGGCCAAAAAAATGGGGAGGCAGAAAAAAAGGCATAAGTCTTGGGGTCCCTTTAGGCCCCCATCAGCAGTAGAATCTTATTATTGTATCCTGACTGACAACACTTTTCATCTCTTAAGATTTTACCACAGTTTGGCTGTTAAACACATTTTCTCACTAGCCAGCAGAGAAAATAAAACAGTAGCCCATCATACTGTAGGAAGAGTTAACATTTACAATACCCAATCATGAGTAACTAGCTGATATGTGTAGGTTTTAATTAATTAGCACTCTTAATTATTAATTACTTCCAACCAAGCTCAAGATCCGGAAAATGAAACACAGTCGAACAATAACAACACAACACGGTTATATAGTCTATGAATTATCAAAGTGAGTTCAGTAATACAGTACAAAAGTAAGAAAGTTAATTAGTGTAAAAATAATCAGTACATTAAGTTTAGCAAGGGATAATATTCAGGTAATACTTCAGCTTCAATATGACATGTCACTTATAAGTGAAACGAAATATACATGATTAGTCCTTCTGTAACAGGGAGAGATCTGGACTGGCCGTCTGACGTAGGCACGATGCTGCAGGGAGGGGGCGGCAGTCCCGTGGGGTCGGCCTGTCAGTCATGGCGGTGACACGGAGAGGTGGGGAGGAGGGTGTGTGAGCTTTCCCCCTCTCTGAGTGGCTGGTAGGCGGGCTTTAATGGGATTGTTTGCCCTATAAAAATAATACTCTGCTGTTTCCTCAGGTCTGCCCTTTTAAAGAATAAAACGGAATACGTACTGGGAAGTACGGGAGCCGGGACCGAGAGAGAACCTGGACCAAAAAGAAAAAAAAACCAACGAAGTACCAAAAAAGACAAAGAACGGAGAACTTAGCGGTAGTGGGGAACCCGTGGGCAGACCCCTTGTGTAGTGTAAGGGTAGGCTGAGGAGACAGCCAGAGTAGGACGGAGACCCGGGCCGTGCGGCTAGCGGCGGCTGGGGTAACGCTGCCGAGGTGCAGCACCTTTTCTTTTGTAGTTTTGTTACTGTGTTTTATTTTCCTGTTTTCTTTCACCTTTGGTTTTGGAATTATTGTTTGAGCACTTGTAAGTGTGCCCGCACTTGAACCGTACCATATTGGTATGTCCGTGGTTCTGTGTTACCATAGTTGGTACGCAGACCACGGTGAACAGCGCCCTCTGCGGGCTGAAAATAAAAAGTACACCCAGCACAATAAAACTGGGCACCTGTGCGGTGCTTCAAGTACACCTGCTGTTTCTTGTGTGTCAGTGAATCACCCACCACCCTCCCACACCTTCAATAATTATTATTATTATTTATTTCTTAGCAGATGCCCTTATCCAGGGCGACTTACAATTGTTACAAGATATCACATTATTTTTACATACAATTACCCATTTATACAGTTGGGTTTTTACTGGAGCAATCTAAGTAAAGTACCTTTGTTCTTATTAATTCTATATTTATTCTAGCACCAATTTCAATTAACCCACTAAACCACAGAACGCCTGTGAGCGCCTGTGCTGCTAATTACTAGAACTGAGATGGAGTTTTGTAGAAGGTAAAGATGATCTGATCACCTATTTATATTTACTGCTGAAGCACTGGTATTGTTAGGTGTGATACATAAAGTGATGGAAATAAAACCATACAAAGCAGTTTACTGATTCCTTGAGTTCACTGAATACTATTGAGACAGAGAGTGGAGTCAGGGAAGATATTTTAATAGCATTAAAAGAATGTGTAATCAGAGACATAGACATTATATTAGCATGGGTACCAAGCCATTCTGGGGTGCTAGGTAATGAACAGGTGGATTTGATGGCAAAAAATGGGTTATTGTCAGGTTAGGGAGTGAAACATCTAGAGGGGAATTGAATGCGTAATACGAGTACAGTATTAGTAATAACACTAGCACAAATTCATAGGTTATTATATTTCAATATAATATTGTAATATATTTCAATTATGTACTGTATTTTTTTTTTTTTTTTTTTTTAAAGCTCAATTGCTTGAACACAACACAAAAAAACTCTCTGGGCTCTAATTAAAACCTGTGCTCACATCACGTCATCTGCTGATGCTGCCACTATGATTAATATCAGCTATTTAATTAATTATTTATTTATTTATTTCACTTTGAAATTTTGAGGCGGTACAGCCTTCCTTGCCTCCTCTAAGGAGCCTCCACTGATATAACCCATAAAACAAATAAAGTATGAGAAATATTTCATATGAAATATATATATATATATATATATATATATATATATATATATATATATATATATATATATTTTTTTCTCAATTATCTAAGGTCACAAATTTGTTTCTAAGAAACACGTTCTTCCAGGGAAAGGTGACGACCAGTTTCTATATGACCCAAAAGAACAAGTAACATACTAGGTTTCATGACAATTGTTATTAGCTGCAATAAAGGCTTACATCAAAGACTGAGAAAATCATTTTAACCTCATTAGATGAATTGCTATGCTGAATCTGAAGAGTCAGGGAGATTGCCACAAAATACAGTGATGTAGAAATATCTAAAGCTCAAAATGTTATTTCCACTAACTTGCTTTACAAAAATAATATATATTTTTTAATAATAATAATACATTTAAAATATAGAATATATTAAATTGGGAAAGGGGAGATATGAACAATATGTGGCAGAGGTAATACTGCAGTACATTAAAGCAACAACATTACATTTTCAATGTGATCATGATGTTGTCCAGCCTGTGGCTAATACTAATTTAGAATACAAATGGAATACTGTGTAACTTTGAGCCTTTTTATAGCCCTAACAAACAAAATAAATACATTTCCTTCTACCAGATTGAACAATTTTGACGTTGTGATAATCGCTGGGGGGTGTGGTGGATGTTTATCCATAATTGAGGTGAATAATGAACCTGCCAAACTTAGAGGCCTCGTTGTTTAATCAATTTGAAATGATAGCGGATATACTGTATAAGCAGTATGTAAAAGAAGAACATAAAATAAACATTCTCAGTCAAATGTTATATAAAATGTTTATTTAAAGGCCCAGAACAAATACATTACACACTAGTCCAAACAATAAAGCATGTCATTTAAAAGAAATAGTGAACTCTGTAAATAGCTCAGCCTAACAAAGCTATTACCACTGTAAGCACAACACTCCTTTTTTGAGTGAAATGGGTGGAAAAATGTACCTCGATTTTACTGACAATAATTGATCAATTTAATGCATAGCATCCAGTTATAGCCATCATGTATTACGGCCTTCAAGCTGCACACACAACCTATCTTTTATTTCATTAATGTCATTTCATGAGGATACAGAACTGTCTGTAAAACTGCTTGCATGCTTTGTCCACACATTATTACAACATATTCATTGAACCCAAGCTGTTCTGAATGCATTATTCATTTATTTGCAAGAGAAACATTTTACAATAAAAAACTTTAGTCTTTTCATTACAAATCTAATAACTGCTTTTTGTCTAATCAACTTTGCACAATACTAATATCAGCGAATCCACAGCGTTATTACATTTTTTATACAGTACAACAGAGCCTATATATTTCTCATGGAATAAACTACTGAGAAGGAAATTATCTGGAAATTATCAAAAAGGTTATTATATAATATTATTGTGTGTTGAAACAGAGCATTTGGTATGTCTCAAAGTTATTTATTTCAAAGCCACACAGTAAGTGTATTTTTAATGTTAAAATGTGTTAGGTAAAAAATCCTGGGGACTGTGCTAAGTACTAAACTGCTTTAGATTATCACAACACTTTTGACAAAAATAAAGTAGTCTCTCAAATATATTCGCATTTTAGCACTGCACTAATCCAACACCATTTAAAAACAATTTCTTGGGCTATTTTAGTCCACTGTTGCATTCATAAGCCATTTCTAATTCAATGTCTTCTGTTGCTAAAATAAGTTTTTGTCCCACCCTTTCTCTCACAATTAAGTAAATATCAAAGTTATTTTAATTCAATACCAGCCCTGTCTTTGATTCCAAGATATTCCAAATCTTCCCTGCTGGCATTTGGAGCTAAACTGTAACTCCATCTCGAAATCCATCTCACCATGTTTCTCACCTCACCTCTCCTATCGTATCTGTTATCTCTGTTGTAATTAGGAAGACACCATGACCTGTCTGTGTGTTTGCTGTTCAGCACCATAGGTTTCTGCCTCATCTTCATCTCTACACAGTCTTTATCTTCGGCCTTTGTGGTTTTAATCCACGCACATATGCTTGCCTGTATTTAGAATATTAATTTAGTAACTGATATCACAGCAAGAGCTTTGCACAGTTCACATCAATAGTTTATAAGAGGAATAAACCTACTTTAAGAACATTTGGAAATGTATGATTGAGAGAAGGTCCTTGAATATCCATCTATGCTTGTCAGATTCCTGATTGCCAGTTGTTCCCAAAATGTTTGAAGTGATTGTAGCTACCTCCATAATTCCGTAACTCTTACAGGTTGTGCACTGACATTTGTCTCAAATGTAAAGTTTTGAAAGAAACAGATTTTATATTAAACTTGTATTTTTATTACAAAGCATGATATATGGTACTACACTTTGTTAAAGAAATCTCTGTTTGCAATCCATGCTTTCAGTTAGTGTTACACTTGCTTGCTCCCCAGGCCTTCGATGGCTTCTTTCCTGTCATTAACCAAGCAGTTGCTTTCCCTATTGACTGGCATGCTTTCAGCTAGTAACATGTTTTAACACAGAAGACACTGCTGTGGTCAAATAACCCAGGAAGTAAAAATGTGCAAACAGATAAACTGAGTATAAGGCATAGAAACTGAGAGCTTCCTTAACCTACAGTAGTACTAGATACCAAGTTTTAAAATAATAATAATAAAAAAAAATACATGTAATTCTTTTAAGGCTGCACATTTGAGACCTACTTTGCTACTGGAAGTGAAAAGCAGGTACAGTGCCTTGTGAAAGTATTCGGCCCCCTTGAACTTTGCGACCTTTTGCCACATTTCAGGCTTCAAACATAAAGATATGAAACTGTAATTTTTTGTGAAGAATCAACAACAAGTGGGACACAATCATGAAGTGGAACGAAATTTATTGGATATTTCAAACTTTTTTAACAAATAAAAAACTGAAAAATTGGGCGTGCAAAATTATTCAGCCCCCTTAAGTTAATACTTTGTAGCGCCACCTTTTGCTGCGATTACAGCTGTAAGTCGCTTGGGGTATGTCTCTATCAGTTTTGCACATCGAGAGACTGAAATTTTTGCCCATTCCTCCTTGCAAAACAGCTCGAGCTCAGTGAGGTTGGATGGAGAGCATTTGTGAACAGCAGTTTTCAGTTCTTTCCACAGATTCTCGATTGGATTCAGGTCTGGACTTTGACTTGGCCATTCTAACACCTGGATATGTTTATTTGTGAACCATTCCATTGTAGATTTTGCTTTATGTTTTGGATCATTGTCTTGTTGGAAGACAAATCTCCGTCCCAGTCTCAGGTCTTTTGCAGACTCCATCAGGTTTTCTTCCAGAATGGTCCTGTATTTGGCTCCATCCATCTTCCCATCAATTTTAACCATCTTCCCTGTCCCTGCTGAAGAAAAGCAGGCCCAAACCATGATGCTGCCACCACCATGTTTGACAGTGGGGATGGTGTGTTCAGGGTGATGAGCTGTGTTGCTTTTACGCCAAACATAACGTTTTGCATTGTTGCCAAAAAGTTCGATTTTGGTTTCATCTGACCAGAGCATCTTCTTCCACATGTTTGGTGTGTCTCCCAGGTGGCTTGTGGCAAACTGTAAACGACACTTTTTATGGATATCTTTAAGAAATGGCTTTCTTCTTGCCACTCTTCCATAAAGGCCAGATTTGTGCAGTATACGACTGATTGTTGTCCTATGGACAGAGTCTCCCACCTCAGCTGTAGATCTCTGCAGTTCATCCAGAGTGATCATGGGCCTCTTGGCTGCATCTCTGATCAGTCTTCTCCTTGTATGAGCTGAAAGTTTAGAGGGACGGCCAGGTCTTGGTAGATTTGCAGTGGTCTGATACTCCTTCCATTTCAATATTATCGCTTGCACAGTGCTCCTTGGGATGTTTAAAGCTTGGGAAATCTTTTTGTATCCAAATCCGGCTTTAAACTTCTCCACAACAGTATCTCAGACCTGCCTGGTGTGTTCCTTGTTCTTCATGATGCTCTCTGCGCTTTAAACGGACCTCTGAGACTATCACAGTGCAGGTGCATTTATACGGAGACTTGATTACACACAGGTGGATTCTATTTATCATCATTAGTCATTTAGGTCAACATTGGATCATTCAGAGATCCTCACTGAACTTCTGGAGAGAGTTTGCTGCACTGAAAGTAAAGGGGCTGAATAATTTTGCACGCCCAATTTTTCAGTTTTTTATTTGTTAAAAAAGTTTGAAATATCCAATAAATTTCGTTCCACTTCATGATTGTGTCCCACTTGTTGTTGATTCTTCACAAAAAATTACAGTTTCATATCTTTATGTTTGAAGCCTGAAATGTGGCAAAAGGTCGCAAAATTCAAGGGGGCCGAATACTTTCGCAAGGCACTGTAATTATTTTATTTGCTACAAATATGTTAAAGGATTCCTAACCCATTCTCACTCACTTCTGTTCTGATTGGCCTGCTGAGTTACTTGCTGTAGTCCAAAGGACAGGGAACTGACCTTTGATCCCTCTAGAATGGAATCCCACTGTCAGAATTATTATTTTAAAGCATCTTAAATAAAATGATTACTCAGAGCCTTTCTTTACTTCTTGTATCGCTGTGGAGTTCAAAACCATCTATCTCTGTATTGCAAACCAGCTCCTGTGAAACACTGTACACTTGTGTGTATTGACTATGCTTTTTTGTGCTGAATTTAAAGTATTGTCTACGGTTAGGGTTAACTGGCATCCTAATTTAAATGACCTTATCATTCTGATAAAACTGACCATTCTGACACACCTGGTGGTCTGTACTTCTCAAGCATGCCCATTTTGAACATTTTGCAAGTCAGTGGTATTACTTGCCTTTATTGGAAGAAGCGTTGTTTCATATACGAGGTATTATTATTATTATTATTATTATTATTATTATTATTATTATTATTATTATTATTAATAATAATAATTAGTCATTTAGCAGATGCTTTAATCAAAAGCGGCTTACAGACTAAGGAGTGAACTGTGCATCAACAACTGCTGCTGCACAGTCACTTAGAATAGGACCTTGCTTTTACATCTGATATATGTCATTTTGGGGTTAAGATATTTGTTTTGTGTAATTTCTGCACTGAATAGTTTACTGCCTCAATACACCAGTAAAAATGTCAGCGCAAGAAAAAAAACATCTTATCAGCTTTTAAAACACTCAATGTGGAAATGAATTGCCATTGATAGTATTCAATTGGACAGGTGAGGGAGACAGCTTTTTTTTTTTTTGTTTGTTTTGAAATCAACACGTTATGAATGGATTTATTGGATACCCGCCGATAAATACTTAGACAACGTGAGTATAAGTAAAGAGTGCTCTGCACACCCCTAGCAGTAGGGTGGCTACAGATCAGTTTTGCCAGGTCCGCGGTTTACCCGTGGAATTGGGCTACTTCAAAAACACAGCCGCGGGAAATAATAAGGAGTTGCGGGTTGATAATGTAATTGGTGGTATAACTTCAAAAGATTGAACTGTTTTCATGTTTGCAATATTGTTTGGGATACAGTACCAGCATTAGTATTTCAATAAAGGGATCACGCTGTGATTCGGTTGCTGGCCTGGTATGAATGTTGATTTGTCCCTTCAGAGCTTCCGTATGAATTTGTTGATAGTGACGTGTGGATGAGCTGTACTGGGGCTTGTAGTTTTTATCAAATTTATACTAGGTATCTTTTCTTACGAAAGCTTTTGATTGTTTTTTTTTGTATGCATAGGCCTACGTGTTAATAATGAGCTTGCTTTCAGTTAAAACAAATAATTGGGCTATTTTTTGGCTATTTTTTAAGTGACTTTGGGCTATAAACCCTGCAGAACTCTGGCAACCCTGTTACAGATTTATCTTTAGATATACCTTTGTTATGAAAATACTCAATTTTCTAGTGTTCTGAAAATGTAATCAAGAAAATGTAATAATGTGGATAAAATAATATCCTGCTTGAATTAAGCATTGATTAAACAATTGAAACTTTGAGTACCAGAAGATAAGATCCAACTACATAAAATATAATTAAAAAGCAGGACTGATGTGCTGTGACGGTGTTTAATGCTAAATACATTTACTTAGATGAGACAGGCTGTTTTAATATTCCAGGCCTCCAAAGCTCTCCATTTAATTTGTATTCCCACAGGGAACTGGGTTGCTTCTTTTAACAGAACATACTACAACAATTCTGAAGGACACAGCAGAGCTTAAATCAGCAGCCTGTTGCTGATTGTACTACACTGCATCGTAAAGTAACTTTGGACAAGCACTCACTGATTTTCATGCTCCAGGCTCAACTACATAAAGTAAAATGTCTACTTACCATATTACACAAACAGTGTTTGTTTGTGTCATCTTTTTATGCATTCTGTATTGTTTGGAAAGTTAGATACAATTTGTTCTACAAACAGAAGTATTGCTGGAATCTGAAACAAACGTCCCTATGAACATTACACTACATAACCGGAGAGCCCTTATGTAACATTCACACAAGTCCTTATTATTTTGCTGTAGATAGTTTTCCACCATTTAAGTACTTCAGCCTGAGAGAAAGAAAAATACATACATATTATCAGTATTTGTGCTGAATGGGTAATGAGCTGAACTGTATCTTTCTGAATCACTATTACTGTAAGGGCATTGTGTTAAGCCTAGTACATTGGATTTAGTCATATGAATCAATTTTGGAGACTTAAAGTTGTATGAATAGCATATATGTCTATTTTCATAATTTCCCTTTAGTTGAATCTCCCCCTGTTAAATTCAAAAGAAAAAGAACATGCAACAGTAATTCAGTTTCCACTGAAACCCTTAGTGGGCTTCTTTCATATGAGCAGCGTGCCTTCCTTACATCACCCGGCTTCTTGACAGAATCCAAAACCTAGCATGGCGGGTAACACTTTAGTTTAGGTATCTGTTATAAGTGGTTATAAACAATCTATAAACATGTTAATAGTTATGCTATTAACCATTATAAAGTATGATTAGAAATCATAAGACTGGTATAATACACTTTTGCCATTTTTTTTTATATAACACGTTATAAAAAGGTTATTAGTAAGAAATAACACATGACAGGGTGTGCAGTAAGACAATTCTTACCGCACACCCTGGAGTGGGTTATTTCGCTTATATAATGGCTAAAAAATTTTTTTGAAAATAATTACACAAACTAACTTTTTAAGGAAAAAAATAAGAAATATTTTATGTATCCTTCCACTGAGAAAAAATAGTCCCTGAAGACTGTTTGATTGTAACATATATTTTGTACTTTATTAGCCATAAACATAACATTGAACATTGCCATTTATAGTAAAATTTGAGATGAAATGACATTTGTGAATTGAAAGCAGACTGATTTCCCACATCTGAGGGAGGATTTCATGGAACAGCCAAACACTGCACTGGCATTCCGGGGGGGGGGGGGGGGGGGGGGGGGGGGGGTGGACTAAATGACTTTCGTGTCAGTTTGCGCTGTGCTGCAGTCCTTCCTGTCCGCGGCGAGCACAACAGAATTCTATGCCGAACCCGACCTTGTTTAAAAGCCCAACGGTTGTGTCAGCAGAGAGCAGAACAAAAATAATACACAATACATGCATTAGTATTATTATTTTAATCTCCAATGATTACATTAAAGGGCATGAATTCTATATATCCTAACATTGTTTCAAAAAAATGATAGAAGGTTAATGACCAGTACAGTTGAACTACAAAGATACATACTGTAGGTGTGTATTCAGAATTGCCTCACAAACCCAGTAAATGTAGTTATCTCTGCTTTAAAGCCATTTTATCTAGTCCAGTCACTGTTTACGTTACTTTTAGGTGAGAGGTCAGTAACTTTATTGTAGCAAAATGCCATAGGCCTACTTATTAAGAGACCATGGGCCTTATTTTCAAAGGGGCAAAATAAACTATGGCTCAAAGTGCTTTCTAAATCCTGATTTATGTAATTAAATTACATTCTTTATATTTAGGGTTGAACAGGTGGATACACGACACATGTATCTAATCCCTTTGAAAGACATATATTCCATATATCACCTTTATATAGCATGCTTTCATGTAAATAGTGATGTTATCTAGCTAGTACAGTATAATTACAATTATTTTTTTCCTGACAAATGACCACAAACTTCGGATTTTCAGAAGCAAAATTGACATTAACACAATCTTTTTTCTTTAACAATTTTATGAAAAAGGAGCACAACGGATAAGACACCAATGTAATAGTAAAGTAAAACTAATGAATGTCCTATCTAACGAACCAGCAATACTTAACAAATATAACTGTGTGTGTGTGTGTCTGTGTGTGTGTGTGTGTGTGTGTAATCGTTTAAAAATATGAACCCATACGATACTTACTGATATTACACACCACCTGTGGCTTACAAACAACAGTTCAACATAAAAGCATGAATCTCCAAATCCCTAAATGCCTACACTAATTTAAGTAAACATCAATTTACCTTCCTGCTCATCTCCATGATGCTGAGCTCACAGCGATGCAAAATTAGAGTTACACACGTGACTCATGACGACCTTTCTGGAATTATGGGATGCAATAGTCAAGGAGACACACGTCATTACATCACGCTGCAAACACGTTTTTTGAATTTGCATGGTGCATGGAGCGGTGATGCTTTAAAATGAAAGCATGTTTCTTTAAAATATACTTTATTAACAGCAAGGCAACATAACTGTACAGAATGATGTTTTCCCCTCCATTGAACAAACTTTGTAAATAAAAAATGATGAGTAATAGTATCTAAGTGTCAGAGTTCATGCAGCGTAACATGTAACTACAGCTTTGTGCCAGATCATAATAATCCTGCTTGTTTAGGAAAAATCTTTTCTAGCAAAAGTTGTGCTTTTGTGGATGATGAAAAAAAGTTACAAGAAATAGATGTCTACAATAATTTATTTCAGAAACTCTTTTTGCAAAACTCCAAAAATGCTAATTCAAAAGTATTCATACCCATTGGTGCTATGATAGTATTGTCTACAAGGTGCTGGAAATTCCAGTGTGATAACGCAGAGCCTAATTCTAGAAAAGATATGCTGTATTGTAGGTGAACATTCTTAGAGAGTATAAAAGGGTTAGGCATAGGATGACTGCTGTCATTACCAATAAGCCAATATGGGAAAAAGTAAAGAGCTATATGAAGACCTTAGGCAGAAATGTATTTATTGTCATAAAGCTGAAGAAGGATACAAGAAGATGTCCAAGCATTTGAGTATCCAATTTCAACTATTGTTTATATTATCAAGAAGTACAAGACTCATGGTACTGTCACAACGCTCCCTCGGTCTGGAAGAAAGGAGGTTCTTTCACCAAGAACAAGTAGAAGAATTGTGAGGAAGATTAATAACAATCCAGGATTGCCTGGCAAAGATATTCAAAGTGAACTGGCTGCAAGTGGGTCTAGGGTTTCCATTTCAACCATAGGTCGAGTATTGCATGGTGAAGGTCTCAATGGTCGCAGGCCAAAGAAAAAGCCACTTTTAGGAAGACGACACACGGACAATGGCTTAAAGTTTGCAAAACGACATTTGAATGATGGATATGAGTTCTGGTCAAAGGTTTTTGTGGAGTGATGAAACAAAAATTGAGCTATATGGTCACGCTGATATTCGTTACATTTGGAGAAAGTCTGGTGAGGCGTACAAAGAAAAGAACACCATACCAACTTTCAAGCATGGAGGTGGTAATATCCTTCTATGGAGCTGTTTCTCCAATGGCACAGGAAATTGAGTTCCAATACATAAAATGGATTCCATAGCATACCAAAAGATATTCGCCAATCATCTGAAACCCTCCACTAAAAAAACTTGGTTTAAAGCGCAACTGGACATTCCAATATAACAACAATACAAAGCACACATCAAAATCTACTTTAGAATTGTTAAAGAAGAATAAAATCAAGGTTCTGGAATGGCCTAGTCACAGTCCACATCTAAATCCGATTGAGAATCTTTGGTATGAGTTGAAGAAGGCTGTGCACAAGAGGTCCTTGGAATTTGAATGAACTGGAACAATTTAACATTGAAAAATGGTCATAAATCACTAAAGAATAATGCCAAAAGCTCATTGACAAATATCCTAATTGTTTAAAATAGGCCTTTATTGCTAAAGGTGCCTAAACTAGCTATTAATTTAATTTTCCTTGTCAAAAAATCTCAGCAAAAAAATTGCTGAAATAAATAATTGTAGACATCCACTTCTTGTAACTTTATTTTTTTTACTCATCCACAAAAGCAAAACATTTGCTACAAAAGATTTTTCCTATAATCATTTGTTTTCAGGAAATTTCTAGAAATTCTAAATTTCCAGAGGGGTTTGTAAATCTCTCTCTCTCCCTCTCCCTCTCTCTCTCTCTCTCTCTCTCTCTATATATATATATATATATATATATTGTGGCAAATAGAAGGTTATTTATAATTCAGAACAGTGGAAATAGCTGGGGATATTTGCATTGTTTTTAATTTAAGACGGTGCTGCACTAGTGCATTAGCAGGTGTGCTCAGGCTATACGCTGTAACCTGGAGCAAAGAAACAAAGAATCAGAGGACAAAGCAACGTTGGCTTCAACTACAAGCTATTTGGCAAGTACTACACATAAGCTTTGTATTTAAACGTGTTTTTCACACATATAAAAGTTTAAAGATTAATTAACTTTAGCGGTTCCATTATAAAAGAACCGACAGCCTGGGAAATGCCGATTCTGGAAACAAACTAACTCTGTTGTACTCTACTGATCTAAACTGTTTTATTATTAACCTTGGTGAACGAAAGTGCTGTCTTTGAACAATAGCGTGTTGTGCAACATGGGAGAAACATGCACTTCTATATCTTATTGAATTGGAACACACACTTGAGATATATAAGGGTGTTTTGATTTAGTGTTATTTTACAAGAACCTGTATAGAAAGCCACAGCTGAGCCGAGGAATGGCCTATAAAGAAGGGCTGTGTACTATTTAAAAGAATCAGACTATAAAGTTTTAAACCTACGGGTTGTGCACAGATAAACCAGAAGGGTCATTGTATACCTGGAATAAAACAGAGTACCAAAGAAGGACCTAGAAATGCAGAGTGGATTAAAAATACGCAGAAGGACAGAGTTTATTGTTTATTGTTGCTTGGACTATTTTATTGAATGCTTTGTTACAAACTGCAACCTGATCACATAGCCCATTGCATAATATAATATTGCAGTGTCCACTTTTGTATATTTCTATAACCATGCACCTCTAAATGAAACATATAATACATTTAAATAAAACAAAATACAGAAAGAGAAACAAAAAGACCTTTCTAGGAAAAAATAGGCAATTGCAGCTGATAAGCACCCCTTGACTACTGACTACTGACACAGTTTACTGACTTATCTGCCATTCTGGGGTTAAAATATATTTTCTGAAGGTGATTTCTACTGCAATGTGTGATCATGATGTCACCAAAATAACTTCTTAATGGCATAGGCTTCTATCATCATAAACTAGTTTTGAAATCGAAGTTGTGTAAAGATGAAAATGACACACTCTGCAAAATCCATAACAACATGCTCACTGCAATTAACTCATGGCAATTAACTTCCATATTGAGTAGTTTACAGCCTTGGTACTGCAGTATGGCAGTAAAAATGTCAGCGCCCCGGATGAGAGCAAAATAATCTTCCAATCAGCTTTTAAAACACTCAATGTGGAAATGAATTGCCATTGATTGGTATTCAATTGGACACATGAGGGAGACAGCTGTTTTGTATTGAAATCAACACGTTATGAATGCATTTATTGAATGTCTGCCGATAAATACTTCTTGTATGAGTAAGGAGTATTCTGCACAGCTCTAGAAGTAGGACACCTACAGATTCATCTTTAGATATACTTTTGCTATGAAAATGGATACTCAATTTACTAGTATTATAAAAATGTAATCAAGAAAGTGTAACAATAGGTTGAGGAACTTGGAAATTCATGCAGCATATAAATCTCACCATAGTTAGCATTTGAGGCTGTTATTATAGACCATCATTAGGAAGCAGTGTGGTCTAGTGGTTAAAGTCCAGGGTTTGTAACCCGAAGGTCACCGGTTCAAATCCCACCCCTGCCACTGACTCACTGTGTGATCCTGAGCAAGTCACTTAACCTCCTTGTGCTCCATCCTGCGGATGAGATTTTAAAACAATGTCCTATTGTAAGTGACTCTACATATAATATACAGTTCACAGCCTACCTCTGCAAAGCGCTTTGTGATGGTGGTCCACTATGAAAGGTGCCTGAAATTGTAGTCTAGACCCTTCAACACTTTAAAACAAGCATCACATAAGCATTATAAAAAAATCCTCTTCTGCACAGTTGTGAAGATATACACTATTTGCTCTGCCATCCAGTTTTAAACGCTCCAGCACAATCGCTACCTCCTCAGGGGGCTCCAGATGACTTTGATGAGGGAGGTTGAAGCTTTCTGTTTCTGATCTCATCTTTAGCCAGAAACAGATACCCTTTCCATGCCAGACAGTGAAGATTCATCCTGCAATCTGTTGAAGTACAGGGACCAGGATGTGCAACAATCTGCTGTTTGATCTCCCATCCCCCCAGCAGAGTTATTCAGGCTCAACCTGTGACCCCCCACCCCCCCCAATGGCTTCTATTACATTTCAAAAGCAGCTATTGGAGTATGCAACACAGAGTTTATAGTTATGCTTTTTAAAACACAGATTTTCTCCAAGAAAATCATGCTGACATTTGTGAATTGGAAGTACCTAGTTAAAAATCAAAGCAACCGGGACACAACAACACACATCTGACTAAAATACAGAATAATATAACTCTCTCTCTATAATGATGTGAACATTTTATTATTGAGTTATCTGCTGTTTCCAGGTCACTGTGATGTCATACTATTGAGTAAATAAATGTTCCGTAGTTCTATGAAGAAAATATTATTTCTCAACACTATGATATCACAATCCACTCTAATGTGTGGCAGTGCTGGTGCTGACATTCACACAATTTCAAGTATTTGAAAGATGAAATGGTAGCCATATCAGTCCAGATATGATGACAGAATAGAAGGAGTTGTAGGAAATAGAGACTGTAAACATCAATCTCTCCTACTTTCATCTGAAGTAGAGATCTTTGAGATCATGAAAGCTTGGGATTAATTATTGTTTCGTTAGTCCAATGATAGGTATCACATCTCGTTCTCTTTGTCTAAATATTTGGAAGAAACTCTGCAAAACGCAGGTCTACAACCTCTAGAAGGCTAACTCTGAAGGAAGATGACAAAGCCTGTACAACATAGACTGGGACAAGACACTAGAAGGAGAATCCATGGGAGGAGAATGGACAAAGTTCAGACAACATGAACTTTTCATCCCAAAGATTAAGAAGTTCAAAAATACACAAACAGTCACCAAAATGGTTTAATTGATCCATTAAGCACATCATCAAGAAGAGGGAGATCTAACGAGCAGACAAAAAAGACAGCAGGACATCTAAATAAAAATAATAAAAGGAAGTTCTTGCAAGTAAAAAAAAAGAAAATAAAAGATATTAGACACACAAATAGAGATACTGAACTACACATTGCTTCGGACATTACACATAACCCCAAATATTTCTACCAATACCACAACAGCAAAAGAAGACGTCAAGAACCTAAAGGGGTGTTCACTCCGAACGCGATGCACACGTCGCCTCCTTGTGCATCGCTTTGTGTTGCCGCTGACCCCTGTTCACACCGAAGACGGCAAGGGGGAAAGTAGGTGGGTGGTCTGTTGTGATGTCACACCGGGATGTATTGAATTTAGGCTGCACAGATGCCAGAATGGGGGTATTTTTTTATATACATTTTAAAGGAATTATTTGTTGTGGCCAATAACTGTGGTAATCTGTACTAGATAAAACTGGGTTAATTAGTTGATTTGTTGGGGTATTAAACGTTTATCTATTCATCATTAACATTTTACTATCTACTATCTACTGTTGCTGCTTCAGCTCTTAAATCATGAATCACTAACATTTTCCAAAATTAACGGGGGGAAAACACCTATTTATTATTATTTTTTTTAGAGAATATTTTGTATCTCTTTCTTGCGTGCCACCCCAAGTGCTGCCACTGCACACTGCCTTCGGTGTGACTGCCTTGACTGAAAACAATAGCTTCTACTTTTTACTGTCTTGCGCCACCGCATATGGTGTGAACACCCCTTAACCCTTTAACACTATCAGTCAGGACTTGCCGCCATGTATTGATGAGAGCGCATTGAGTGCTTTTCGCCGATTGATTGACATGCATATGCTTCACCATACAACGTTGCACTGAAGCAGAAGCCCACCGACAACTACAAGATGATTCCTGGTCAATGCCCTTGGAGGAATTAGAAGCTTTCACTGCACTAGTATATGCCTGTGGAGCATTTGGTGTCAGAAGCCTGTCACTGTACAGTTTGTAGTCCAGTAAGTGGGGAGCTTTTTTTTCAGTGACAATGCCACGGAATCGATTCTGTGAAATTTTATGATTTGCACGTTTCGATCTGAAGCAAACCAGCAAACCATTTGTGGCAGTACTTAGACTTTGTAAATGACTGTAAATGAATCCCATTCTGTTAAAATGTTTATTTATTCACGTCATTTCGATTATAGTATGTCTGTACATAAAAGCATAGCTTTGGTTGCCTTTATGCGCTTTGTTATGTAGGCAATATAAACCAATTTATTTAAAAACAATTTGATACTTATTTACATCGTTTCAGTTGTACAGTTTTGCATGTACATGATATACCTGTGTGTACACAAATTTAATTTCAAATTTCTTTATTTCATTTTTTGAGGTTGCTCTTTATGTAATATGTCTGTATATAAACACATTTCTGTTCAAATGTCCATTTATTTATAATGTTTTGGTTGTGTAGATGCTTTATATGACGTTCCTGAATAAAACTACGACTTATATTCAATTGTTTGTCCTTTCATTATAATATTTGTCTTGTTTTTAATATGCCGGTCAAATTGACCGCTCATGGTTGTTCTAGGTATGTGTATAAACGTGGTCGTTCTAGTCTTAAGGACTGTGATCCTGTATACGCGATCATACTGAAGTGTCTTTCTGGACCCGTGATCAGGTAAACACGATAAGAAACGCACTTCAATTTA
Organism: Acipenser ruthenus; assembly: GCF_902713425.1. NCBI lineage: Eukaryota > Metazoa > Chordata > Actinopteri > Acipenseriformes > Acipenseridae > Acipenser > Acipenser ruthenus. The sequence goes on from NC_081192.1 coordinate 72,038,150, forward strand.
TTGACTTACTGGGCCACCATACTTTGCCTTACAGGTTGGTAACGGATATTATTATATTTCTTAGCAGATGCGCTTATCCAGGGTGACTTACAGTTGTTAAAAAAATATCACATTACAGATAAGAGCAGTTATAAAATACAATAAAGTCAGTAGTAAATAAGAGCGAAATCAAATAAGAGAATATAAATAGAGTAAATAATTACATCTGAGAGCGATTTCGACTGAGAGCAGTTAAACTTATAGTAAAAATCAAGTACAAGATACAGAAAAGTGTGGAGCAGTTAAGCGCAAATACAAGATGTGCAAGTACTGATACCATTGGGTGCCACATAGTTCAGTATAGTCGAGAGTTGTGAGGTTTACAGATGCTGTCTGAACAGATGTGTCTTGAGGAGGCGCCGGAAGGTGGTCAGGGACTGAGCAGTCCTGATATCCGCCACTGAGGGGCAAGGGTGGAGAAGGAGAGGGCTCTGGAAGCGGGGGAGTGGAGGGGGGGTACAGCTAATCTGTCCAGATCGTAAACTCTTAAAAGAGTCAGGCTCATTTTGATGGCCAGTTACAGACCTGCTTTAAGGTGCAGTGCTCCTTTACACTGCCAGGGGTCAATCTCGTACCTCTCTATACCTAGGATGCACTTATACTGGAGCATGAAACTCTTCCCTTCTTCCTTTAAAAAAATAGACAAGAAAAACAAAGACATCAAATGAATTCTGTTTCATTATTTTTCCATGTTACAAGAAAACATTAGTGACAATTCAGTGTACAATTATAATGAAAGGAAAAGCAGTTTCATGCAGGGAGTGGACAGATGTAAAAAGGATATCAAGTATTTAAGAAACTCTGCCTCCAAAGCTCTCTCAGCTGAGAGGCTCTGACAGTGGAAATATAGTTATTTTCTGTTTTTGCTTTTATAACAAACTTTCAAGTACAGGAGTACTAATGTGGATTCAGGCCATCAAGCAAATAAATGTGTGTGTGTTTCTATCTAGCAGGTGGAAATGGCCACTGATACACACATTAGCAACAATGTGTGTTTGTATGCACCAGACCCAGTCCACTGCTGTGGCTGGAGCATAATACTATCATACAGTTTGCTATTTGATGACTAGCGTCAGTGTAGCACCGTCTCTGATGAAAAAAAAAAAGGGAATTCTGATTGGCCTGCCTAATTGCTTCCTGTAATCCAATATAATTTGCTTTTTTTTAATGCTTTTCTTTACTAATTGCAAAGATCAAGAATTGTAAATGTACTGTATTTATAGACAAGTTTTGCTTCAAGAAGTCTATGTTTATATTAAGAATATTACATTGAGCACCAGAGAAGGGAAGGACTGTGAAGCACTGTCGCTGGTGCATGTATCATACAGTTGCTCCAGTTCTATCTTCACCTGTCCAATGGCATAACCGTGGCTTCAGCAGACACCGACAGGATCCTTCCAGGAGGAGACACATTCTTTATTCCTTCCGAGTCATTTTGAGACATTTGGTAAAAACAGCTACCTCACAGTTCCAGATGTTTAATGCATTATATGGTGGGAACGGTAGTAATTGCTCCCCGCAAGCAAATACTTTGCTTGTCATGTGACTAGTGATGGCATATGTCATACTTCACATTTAGCAAATGACTGTCGAGAGAAGGAGCTGCCATGATGAGATAGAGATCCAATTAATCCGAGCCACTGGAAAGCACTTAGCTTCTAGTCTGTGCCATCTGGAAATTCCCCTGATATTTATTTTAATGCACAGGGATGTTAACAGCTATGTTTTTACATATCAGAAAGTGTGTGACCATGTTTTTAACTGTCATGTCCTTCATTAAAACTGAGCACTGTGCTCAGGTAGAAAATAAAAGCAAATTAACAAAGAGCATCGTTATCCATTGAATGCAATTTTTTCCCCACCTTTTTGACTTTGTTCTGAGGCTTCACTTTGGTTACGTTATTATCCAGAGATGTCTGGATTATGCTTTCTGGGACGCAGTATAATTATAGTTACATGATTAGATAGTGTGATGAACTACTGTTATTAATTCTAACCCCTTCAGGTGAGACGTGGTTACAATCCATATAACTGCTTGTGCAAACCAGCAGTCTCTTCTGTACAGTGGTTAAGACAGTCTCTGCCTGTTACAATAACCAAATCAGTTATTTATTAAATACATTTTTCATAGTTTTTATATTAATGCCATTGAAATGTTTTCTAAGTAGACAAGAGCACATCAGGAAAACAAGGGAAATAACTGAACGGTTCTCCACCTGACAGTAAGTTCTTCAGTGTTATAACATGTCAGATAAAGGCTTGGTTATTCTTTTAAAATTTTGCTGTCCAAAATGGTCTGAAAAATGCATTGTGATTTCATATGACCACATTCAAATGCAGTATGTGCCATGTGGAATCATATATACAGTATAAACAAACATAGTTTTTCAGACCATTTTAGACATTCACATTTAAAAAAATAAACTCCAAGAAACTCACCTGCAGATGGTTCCAGTTTCAACAGTACAATGACACTTGCAAGGCTGTTGTGGGTGATATTACGGCAGTTAATATTCTTAAAACAATAACATTCATTCATTATTAATGCATAAACCCGTTCTCAATATCGCTCTCTGAAAATGATAGCAGATTTACATGTTACAACAAACTAAACATAGACCACACTATTTAATTTAAAGTAATAAATCAAGGTTGTTACATGGGCAAATGGTTTACCAGGATTATTTTTTTTAAATTAAGGAATTTATTAAATATGCATTCAATCTAATAAAATGTTCATAAAATCAACAAGTGATGCAGAATGTTAATGTAAACAATTAAGCAGGCAATGCATTAAAACAATTGCACAGTCAATATTACATTAAACAATGTTACGACAAACAAAGCATTTAGTCAACAATTTATCAATGATCTAACAATAATAACATTCGAGCAATTGGTCAAAGCAACTTCTGTAGATTTCACTGTAAGAGATTCTCTTCTAGTCTGTGCCATCAGTTACCAGTGAAGTTCATCCCGGTGGACTCGGTCCCATTTGGGCGGGTCTTGCACAGGCCACATCCTGTAGGACACAGTAGTCTGAAAATAGCTTAGAGAGGGTCGAAGAAGTGAGTCAGTTAGTGGCCCATACAGGGCATTATTATATAACAGAAACTGTTTGTTTGTGTAAATATTGTAAATAAAAGATACTTGCCTGAAAGTTCCACGTGTCTGTGCCAGTCGGTGGGAGCAGCAAACCAGTAACACGCAGGGCTACTAGTTTGTTACAATATCTATCTATCTATCTCTCTCTCTCTCTCTCTCTCTCTATCTCTCTCTCTCTCTCTCTCTCTCTCTCTCTCTCTCTCTCTCTCTCTATCTATATATATATGAATCATACCCCGATTAAGCATTAGCTTGATACTTGCATGACCAGAGAAAGTTATTGCTTGGCTGGTCACATCAGAGCTAGACACTGTTTGAAGTGGAGGTGTCAAGCACTGTCTCCTGTGTCGGCCAGACTTTGATTCATTGGTGATAACCTGTGTCTCTGCATTTGCATACTGAGTAAATTACCTTGATTCATTGGTGATAACCAGTGTCTTAAAATTTGCAGACTTAAACTAATTACTGAGAATACCAATCTGTTTTCAATATGACTTCCACTGTCTTCCAAAGAAGAAAATGAGTTTTGGAATGGCGCGACTTAAACCCTATGGATGTGTGTAAGGCAAACTACAGAATGGGGAAATTGAAGGGGGTTTGGTGTTGAAAACTATCACATATAAAGTGTGAAAAGAAATACCAGAAGCATTCACATACAATCACAAAATACCTGTCTACTGAAGTCTTCAGAAATAAATATTAACATTCAAAATGTTAATCCTGAATTTTACATTTGGAGGTTGTAATAACGTATGTTATTGAAAATAATCAATTACAAAAATAAGCACTGAGAATTAAGCAACAGATACAATAAAAAATAACAAATGGTTGCATATAGGTCGTTTTATTAATACTTTTAGCAGAAATTGTATATTATATGCATGATCTACAAAATCCTAAACCAGAAGGAGCATATGGATATGCCTCTATAGTATGTCAATTGTTCTATACTGGGAAAATAAACATTTTCTAATGCATTGCAAGGTCTTTGCAGAAAAGAAAAAAAGAAGGTCACAATTATCTTATTCATTACAATTTGTCAATAACTGCCTGAGGCATGTATCATGATTCTAGAAGAGATATGTGATGGAGATTGAGACATTTCAGGTAGAAAACATGACTTCCATTAATCAAGAGAAAGGTCAGAACTGTTCTTTCTTTACCCTGGATTAGCTAGACTCACGCTGGATAGTAAAAATGAATGTTTATATACCTGTTTAAATGGCATTTTTATATTACTCATTTATATTTTATATTGAGATCATTATTCATTCATGTTGGATTTATTTCAAAATCCAAAAGGATTTAGTCTGCATACAGAACCGGTGAAAAATGTAGTGAGAGAATTTGACATTGATGTCCCTGATCGTAAAAAAAACCCAGCATACATGAACTTTGTCAGTCAAAGGATGAAGAAGAGATAATTGATGTCATTTCTTGCATACATCATTTGGAAGTAGAAACAAAACACCCTAAACCCAATTAATATTTTAATAACCCTGTTACCTGTTCTCCTTTTCCTTTTTTATGTTTCAGGTTGGTCAGAAACATTGCAGTTACACTCAGATGTTCCTCGTTGTGTTTGGCCTTGGTTTAATTTGCAGCAATTTTATGGTTTTAAATTGGAATAAAAGTACAGCAGGTGGTGTAAAAACAAGTACAGCAGGTGGTGTAAAAACATGTACAACCTGTCCAGTCTCTCTGCTCTTATCTTTTAAATAGTTTTCTGATTTCTCCCACATCAGGAGGTTTTGACTTAATCTTTCAGAACGGAGAATCTGCAATGTGATGATTTATTAATTGCAATTGACAGATGAATTAATGATGGATGATAAATTTGGCCGGAGACCTTGTCCATGGGTGCTCAACAGCTACCCGCACGCTGGCCGACTAGCGAATACACGAACGATATCATGCATCCTAGTGCCACAGATAGGTAGTGGCACGCAGGGCCATCTCCCCCCAAAAGATGAGGCCGCCAAACCATGAATAGATAAGATAATAATTGAATGAATGATTAAAAATGAATGAAAGTGAAGCAGCTGAGACATGGGCCCGCCCCCAGAGGATGAACTGCACTGAGGGATAGAGCCCAGCCTCTCCAGCCTGACCCTGCAGAACTAAATATGAACCGCTGGGAGGCACAACAGGAGACACGTTGCTAGGCAACTAATTGAATAGGTAGGCTAGCCTTGGTGCTAAGTTCTTTGGCTGGGGGAGTGCTTAGTCATTTTGAATGTTAAACGCAAGCTTTCAGACTCTTGACTGACCTCCTCTCGACCCAGATGCATGTAAGTGGAGGAAAAAAAGTAGTGATTAAAGTTACCAATCTTCGGAATATGAAAATGTCACAGCTATACAGCTTCACTGTTAACACAATAGCTGTTAATCTATGAATTTCCTCATTCCCTCCCTCCAGAGGCATTGATTTGTCAACGTTCAGAATGAACCCGCCCCTGGGAACCGTAGCAAACAGTTCTTGGTTAGAAAGTCTTCTGTTCGTTGTAACTGCAATGCTATAATAACATTGTTTAATTTATTTCAAAAGAAATTAAATGTTTGTTTTGTATAACAAACAAAAAAGAAAATGACCATGTACAGCATATATTGATATAGAATATTAAACAGCCATCTACAAAGTATTTGTTTAAGTTTATAGCCTTACTAAAAGCTAGCTTTTTTTAAAAGTTCTACAGTTATTTACTGCTTCGGACAAAAATTACATGAAATGGCAGCAATTGTTTGAACATGTTCCAACAATCTTCTATAGTGTTACAAGATGGCGAATGTAGAAACGGCTACTCTGCTCTCATTCTTTGCCATACGATTTGTTAAAAGCTTCAATTTACCTCTGTAGCAGCATAGTTAGCGAAAAGTTAGCATTATTGTCTATCAGCACAGTTCTGGTTGTCTTCATTTGTGGATTTATTTGACTTATCTATGTTTTGGAAGAACGATGAGATTCAAGGTATATATATATATATATATATATATATATATATATATATATATATATATATATATATATATATAGTGTGTATATATTTTTTTCTAGCCCTTACTGTTAAAAGTGGCTCTTCTTGGGGTCAGCAAAACATTACGTCAGAATAAGCAACATTGCACAGCCCGGTTTGTCAAGAGATATTGTATACATTAAAGTGGAGATATGCTTTAAATAATTAAATCATTTGTATTGCCTACATGAGCCTGAAGAAATGAATACAAGTAAAAGGACTATTAAAAAAGGAAGATAAGTTCTGTTTTGTTGAACTTCCAAGCCTGTAAACACTGGTTAGCAGGTTCTTTTATTCAAATTTTCTCTGTGAGGCTAGAAAATATACCTGGCCATATGGTTATACATTGTCTGTGAGTTTTGGAAGTCTGGTCCTGAGGGTGATAAAACATGAGGATAACAACTGAAAATTATAATATCATCAGCTTTAAGAATATGCTTTATCACACAACAGCAATGGAATCCAGCTTACTAAAAAATAGAACCATTTTGCAGAAAAGGGTAGAGAGAGAGAAGTGTACATTCCCTTGACTGGTTTACATGTGTTTGCTGCTATTTATAATGAACTATCATTACATCATGTTAAGTGGATGTGATGGTGTAGGTAGTTCACTGAGGCCCACAGCGAGTCAGATATCCAAAAGAGGTTGTGAACCATTAAGCTGGAATACCTCTCATCGGCCAGGGGCAATATGCTATAATTAATCTTGCACTGCCTGCAAGCTGCATCTTTCAGATGACTGGCTTCAATTTCCCCTAATCAGTTCTGCAGTGATTTGGGGTAAAGCTGTGGAGCATTCCCTTCTACTGTCTAGTATCAGGGAGCTGATGCAGTAAGGAGCTGTTACAAATTACGAATCTGAGATTCGGGTCAGTCATGTGTTACGCAATGAACGAAATACCTCAGTCAGTAGATTTCGATTATCTGCATCGGAGCTGAAAGGAGCACTAATGCTTGTCAAAAATGGGTGGACTTCCTTCACAAACTTTATTCTATAAAATATTAAATGTACATAATTTTAATTGATATAATTTATCAGAACATTTTAATTGCTATGATTTATGCCAGTGAAGAAACCTGGAAATTTTAATTAACGTGTTGACCAAAGCTGTATGTGGTGAAACTCACTATACATAGAAGAGTAGGTTAATAATGTTTTTTTTGTACAAAAAAAGCAGTGTATGAAATTTGTATGTGTAGAAAATTCAAGTTAAAACATGAGCATGTTATTCTTAAAACAGGTCCATAATCATCTTATAACACAATAAAACAGCTATTCACAAGTAACACTTTCCTGTACAACCCTAATAATAATCAACAATATGGACATTTTATCTTCATCATGCACGTATTTCGATATCGATATTATTGAAGTCTTCCAAAACACAGACAAATATAATAACACAATTGCAAAATCAAACATATCAGAGTCGGCGCCAACATAACAGTTTCTTAGTGGGATTTCAAACTAAACAGTCTTAGGTCTACCGATTTGCATGACAGAAACTCGATTATACACACCAGCGTTTATTTAATCAGGTAAATATATTTTTCTGTGGTTCTGTAATTAAAATAATTGATGTAATTGGGAGGAGCAAATACTCACCCATTCAGTTTTAAACAGTGAGAGAAAGCAGCATGTAGGGTTTGCATGACCACGTTTGTTTTACAGTTAAAGAAACAAGGCTGCGGTAATCTGTTTATTTAGGGTCATAAGTGCGTGCTGATTGTATCTGAACTGAATTAAACCTTGCACTTTTTTTCCCGAAAGAACCTACTTTATTAAGCTATATTGTGAGGGTGAGACCCTCACTGTAATTTTTAAATGCCTGTTATTATTGTTGTTATTCTACTGGTGATAGAGCTGTGGTTTAGCTGTTGAGCAAGTGTATTTGATATATGACGGTATATTGCTTTTAGATTAGGGCGCTTACCTTAACACTAGACCCGCCGGCAGTCATTATGACGATTACATTTTAAACAACATTAGTATTAAAATGAAAGACAAACTATCGGATACAGCTCAAAAGTTTTATTCAAGCATGACATGTTAAACATCTGCACAGCTGAACAATGAACAATTCAACATAAAAGGGTTTGTTTTCTAACTTGCCACATATAAAGCACTTCTTCAAAAAATTAAAAACTATAATAAAATATAAAATATATATAAAATAGAATATTGTTATATGTATATATATATATATATATATATATATATATATATATATATATAGTATATATATATATATATATATATATATATATATATATATATATATATATATACTGTATATATATATATATATATACTGTATATATAATAGAATATTGTAGGTTATATTCAAAATAAAAACGTTGTAAAAGGCAGTCAAAATGACTGCTTTGGCGGTTCTAGGTGGGCGGGATTATACTTCCTTATTTTCGTTATCCTGCCTTTCAAACACCATCAGAGTATTTAATACATGTATTTAAAAAAGTCATAAAAGTACAACCACATAACTTTCAGACACGCAGAGTAATTTCAATTTAAATACCTCAAACCGTCAGAATGACTGTTTATTGAATAAGTCATCCTTTTAGGTTCAGAAAGGAGACATCCACAAGATTCGAAATGAACAATTTTTTATTGCATCTCACAGATGACCATACCCATAATGAAATGTAATATAACTTGGACAGTGGCCTTGTCCATTGGATCTCGATAGCCACCGCTATACACTGGCCGAACTATGATGTCAAGTACTGATGTTAACTAATGCCAGTGGGCAGGACAAATGGCACTCTGGGCCACCTTCCCCCAAAAGGACAAGGCCGCTTCTTATGCTGGCCAAACCTAATAAAGAAAAATAAAGAAAAACAAATAAAACTGAGACCATATCTTGGCTGCGGCTGTTTTTGGCTGTCAGAAAAACTTTAATTTCTGCAAAAGTCATGTACTGTCTGTGGTTACTGCAATACCTGTCTGTACATTGCAGGGTTTAGGACCCAGGGAAGCCCTGTGGCAGGCATGCATTCAGTGCGCGAGGCAAGTTCACATACTTGACCATCTACGATGGCTTCGCCTGTGATAAGCCCTCCTGGAAAAAAAAAATATTGATGCAAACTTTAAGCTTCTTGGACAACAACATATTCTCACATAATCCTAAACAACGTTGGAAAAAGCCATACTTTCTGTAAACTATGCAGGACTGATTTTAACGGTTGGACATGAGCAAGAATGATGTTTGTGGTAAGCAGGATAGATAATAAACACACCAAAAAGCCAGTGATGCTCAGAAGACTAGCATTGTCAAAGGAAAAACAGAGATCAAGAACTGTTACTAGTTCAGCAAATCTGTAGTAGACATGTTCTCAGACTCACAAATTGGAAAGTATTCTTCCAAGTCTAAAAGTCACACAAATAGTGAAAGGCATTTCTATTACAATGTCATCAACATTACTTTAGAAATTGAGATTGATTGATAACATGTGTTTATATACAGCAATAGTGTGTTCATTTAAAATAGAAGATAGTTGACAATTAAATGTTACTGACAGTGGTATTTTATTGATCCGCCACATATGTGCAGTGTAATGAATAACATAAGAAAGGTTGCAAAAGAGAGGATGCCATTCAACCCGTCTTGCTTGTTTGGTTGTTAGTAGCTTCAACAACATTACTGGGGAGTTGGTTCCAGACCCTCACAATTCTCTGTGTAAAAAATTGCCTCCTATTTTCTGTTCTGAATGCCCCTTTATCTAATCTCCATTTGTGACTCCTGGTCCTTGTTTCTTTTTTCAGGTCGAAAAAGTCCCCTGGGTCGACATTGTCAATACCTTTTAGAATTTTGAATGCTTGACTCAGATCGCCGGTTAGTCTTCTTTGTTCAATTGAATAGATTCAATTATTTTAGCCTGTCTGCATATGACATGCCTTTTAAACCAGGAATAATTCTGGTCAGTCTTCTTTGCACTATTTCTATATTATTATTATTATTATTATTATTATTATTATTATTTAGTTCTTAGCAGACGCCCTTATCCAGGGCGACTTACAGTTGTAAACAAAAATACATTTCAAGAATCACAGTACAAGTAATAATACAATTAAGAGCAAGATAAAAATACAATGACTTTGGTTCTAGCAGCAATATCTATAGCAGCAATATCCTTTTTGTAGTGAGGTGACCAGAACTGAACACAATATTCTAGATGAGATCTTACTAATTTGTAAAGTTTTAACATTACTTCCCTTGATTTAAATTCAACACTTTTCACTATATACCCGAGCATCTTGTTGGCCTTTTTTATAGCTTCCCCACATTGTCTAGATGAAGACATTTCTGAGTCAACATAAACTCCTAGGTCTTTTTCATAGTTCCCTTTAATTTCAGTATCTCCCATATGATATTTATAATGCACATTTTTTTTGCCTGCATGCAATTACACTTTTCTCTATTAAATGTCATTTGCCATGTGTCTGCCCAGTTCTGAATGCTGTCTAGATAATTTGGAAATACCTTTGCTGCTGGAGGCAGGACAAATAAACAACTGTAAGTTAATGGTGGTGTTAGCAGTTCAGGGGTAAAAGAAAAGTACATTAGAACAAAGAACAAGAAATAAAATAAGTACCAAATGTAGTGTGCAAGGTATATTTGTATTTGGACTACTTTAAGTTGTAATCATATAATACCTTATTTGAATTCAGAATCATGTAGAACCCACTAGTATTGAAATAATCAGACTGGACAACGCTTCTAGTGAATATAAAGGAACAGTTTTATTAGAAATAAAACCAAATAAGGGAAAAATAATAAAGGTGCAGCAACTAAACTAAAGAGATACAGAAAGGAAGAATGAACTAAACTAAACAGTACAGAAAAGAAAGTTTTAGACAATGACACACCACTCCTGATAGTTGATTACCGATCCAAAGCAATTTATGGGAGATTCCCTTAAAGGTTACAAACCGCACTCATGACAGTTATTTAAGACTAAAGTTAGTCTTAACAGGGGTATCGTTAGTAACACAAATATTTACTTTCGTTAATATCTGATAAAGAGTCGTTAAATCAGTCTCATATATATGTTTTGGTTCAGAAGGCAATTCTCAGTCTTGCGAGATAAAGACACTCTTTGCATCTAGACAACCTATCGAGAATTATCTATTATCAAGACAGCTAAATTTGGATACTAGCTTTAACTGCAGAATGATAATTGCCTTGTAAAACCCACATCAATTTGTAGAAATCACATACAACAAACAATTACTATAGTGTTCATTAACTCAAAGCATGAATTGAAAGCAATAATACTTTTCTGACATTCTACCTAAAACAAAACGTTAATTTTACTTCAAGGTCTGCTTATTCTCGAGTTCATAAGAGGATAAAACACTACGTGTTAGATACTTAACAGATTTACGCTCCTCCTTCAGCTGATCCGTGTCTTCAACAAAACAGGTGCTCAAAAGGTGCTCCTGTAGGCGAATGAAAAGTTCAGATTCTGGTTTCTGTTTTCCGCACGTTTCGTCTCCACTTCAGGGTACGAAAGAAATGTCTTTGCAAAAACAAGAGTCATTAACTATTTAGGTATTCCACTGAAACAGCAAATCCTCCACCAATATGTGCACTCTCCGGTTACGCCTGTGATATTCCATTGCAAACTCCAGCAATGCTGGCTAATACAAGACTGAATATATCTCAATCTCTGTCCTTCAAATGTTCATCTAACTCCTTCTCCGGTGATCAGTCGGGGCTAAGTTAGAGATCTGATTACAAGTACTTTTAGGATTTTAGACATCTTACGCTGAGGACTCCCACACCAAGGCAGACACTAGAGTATCTTGTATCAGAGTTTCCGAAAACGGTATCTCTCTTTAAGCCGGTCGCAGGCTGGGTCTTCAGATTGTCAAAGTTCAGAGACTTGTTTGTGTGTCTAGACCCTTTGAAAGTTGCGCTTGTTCTTTTGTAATTCTTTCTTCATCCCTGTGATTGGATAGTTTGTTTATTTTGGGCTGTGCCTGAGTCCATGTGGGGTGTTTCCCATTGGTTGTTCTCGTTCCGAGACGTCCCAGTGTTCTCAATTGGTCCGCTATTTCGCCCCCTGTCGGCTGGATTTATGAGGTGTCCTCTACTCTCTCAGTGGTGTCAAAGCATTCAAAACCATATGATACAGATAAACCAAGTAGATATGGCTTAGGACCCCCTCTGTTTTTTTACAATTCTGTTAATTTCATAAACAGAATGATATTATGACTCACTCTGACGCAACACAGGGGTTAATACATTACATTCATATTACATTAATGACATGTTAGGGAGATGAAAACCAAATCTTTTATGAAGAAATTCACTTGATGGATATATAGAGCTAAATATTTTAAAGTGAGTTTGTGACAGGGGTGTTCTGTTACAGTGTGAGAGAGGACTGGTCAGTTGGCATCTGTGACACTGCGTGCAAAATACCTGCACCCCATCATCAACCCCTGGCCAGTAGAACTGCGCCTCACTTTGGTTTTGTCCCTACCCAGGTGGCCAGTCAGGGAAATAGCATGGGCCAACTGTAGCAAGTCTTTCCTGTAGGGCCGGGGAATAAACAGCTGGTGATGCACTTCCCCGGTCTGAGGCAGTTTATCAACCCGGTACAGTAAGTCTCAGACCAACTCAAAATGGGGGTACGCTGCAGCATTTCTGGAATCAACCACCCAACTATCAATTACAGATCCCCATCGCTTAGAGCTCGGGGGTTGCTCGGGTCCCGAACAGACTCAGTCGGACCAGCTTTCGCTGCTGGCTCCTCTGCTTCTGCCCCGGAACCCTCACCGACAGCCCCCAGTAGCACTGGCCCGGACTGTCTCCACTTTCAAAACTCATTCTTAGTGGCCCAGCATTCCCGCTTTGGTTTTCGGGGTTTAAATTTGTGACAAAACCATGCCGGGTCGCGGAAGGTGAAAATATCTCCAATTGTTTCCTCTTCCTTAGCCAATTGATCAGGAGGTGCTGGGGCAGGCACTAACAGTGCTCTAAACTGTTCCCAGTCATGTCTCAGAACAACAGGGTACGGCAAGTGAGGGCACAATCCTACTCGCACCTTGGCTGTACAGTCTCCAATTGTAATACTCACCTGGGCTGTAGGATAGCTATGGACGTCCCCATGGATCCAGGCCACAGCTACCTGTCCCTTTAACCCCTCCGCTACGGCACAGCTAGAAAGCATTCTTATAACAATGATGATGTAACGGTGACATTAGATGCCCATTTTAAGCCATTTTAAACAACCGTTGGTTGCTTATCAAATGACTGACATCTCCAGAGTCTCCAACGACCAGTCAGGGATGGTTTTATATACTTTCAAAATGAAAGAAAAGTTAGATAGACAGAAAGCTGGATGAGTACGTTTTATTTGTATTTATTTTTTGTCGGAAGATTCAAGCCTACCAGAAATCATACTAAATCGTCCAAAATGTATATAAACCCAAAAATAAATTAACAAAATATTAACTGTAGTGAAATTTTAGTATCTTAGGTTTCGGTTTTGATTACCGTACGTACCATTATTTTAAAGTGCAGCATTACCAGGGAGCATACTAAACTGCTTTACATAACCAAGAATGCTTACCGACCCGAAATAACTTTTTTTTTTTTTTTACAGAAGATGTTGATGAGTTGACAGATCTATCTGATGGCGAACTTCTTCACGTTATGCACCCATCAAACAATTTGGCATAAAATGAAAACCAGACACAGTATTTATAAAATTCTTTCTCATCCTACTTCCTGGGAGTTATATTTTTTTACAGTTTTTAGGTAGGAGACCACTAGATTACACCTATGGATACATTTCTAAAGACAAATGGATTTTTGAGTACATTTTAAAAAAACTTATTTTTTTACATTCAAGGTAATCATAGAGGTAATCAGGGCTTGGGTTTGTGTGCCTTTTACGGTTACAGGAAGTACAAAACCCTTATACTGGAGCTGTTGTGCTCGTTGAGCAGGCCGAACCGACTGGCCAAACTCGCAATCCATGGTGGGGTAGTCCCGGGAAGACGCCCCACCTCGTGGCATGACCAACAGCTCAACGGTTCTATTTCTAACCCTGAAGCTTCAGCAGCAGGTGTAAACATTGGAGCTAGTAATGGAGCTTGGCAGGGTCTTGGCCCTGCAGGCCCCCGGCCCGGCGCAGCAGCGAGCCATGGAGCACCCCACTTCACCTCCCCAAAATCACACCACACTCCCTTCCCGAACCCCAACCATCCCCTGTGTCCCTTTGCCCCTCCAGGTACTGGTTTGGTTACTGGGGTGGCAGTCCCTGGTCTCGGTGCCAGCCAGGAAGATGTGGGTTCAGCGGCCTTTAAATCCTCAGCCAGCTGGACTGTAGCAGACAGAGTGGTAGATCGCTGCGGTCTGATCCAGAGGGTGGCTGCCGGGGTCAAGCATTCCAGAAAGCACTCAATGACTGCCTGCTCCACGATCTCCCCCGCAATGTTGTTCAGGCTGGAGCCACCGCAGCGCCATGTCTCAGAGGCGATGCACAATAGCCCGGGGGTTGTTTCCCCGCAGTGAAGGTCGCTTCCAGAAACTGCTTCTGGTAGCCCTCTGGGCTTACCCCAACACAAGCCAGGATAGGGCAGCAGTGTGGAGTAGTGGTTAGGGCTCTAGACTCTTGACCGGAGGGTTGTGGGTTCAATCCCAGGAGGGGGGACACTGCTGCTGTACCCTTGAGCAAGGTACTTCACCTAGATTGCTCCAGTAAAAACCCAACTGTATAAATGGGTAATTGTATGTAAAAATAATGTGATATCTTGTAACAATTGTAAGTCACCCTGGAGAAGGGCGTCTGCCAAGAAATAAATAAATAATAATAAATAGCAGCCTTGAGGGGTAATGTAGCACTTAAGTGGCACTGAGTGCTCGAGTGGCGGCCTGCGCTTCCACGGTCAGCTCGGGAATCAGGTAGCAAGCCCAGTGCTCCAGGCACCACTTGCCACTGTTAGCCCTGACCTCAAAGAGCTTGAAGTACGCCGCTTGACGATGCGTCTGTTTGCTGCACAGCTTCCAGCAGGGCCAACTGATTCTGCTGGAGCACGAACATCATGGTGGTGAACTGGTCCACGTCCATCTTGCCTTGCTTCAGCAGGACCAGTGAATCCCACCTCTAACACCACGTGCCACAGGGGGTTGTGGCAGGTGTGGGTATTCACTGTATTGAAGAGACCCAGACACAGAAGATTTTCTTTGAAATGCCACTCGGACGCACTGATTTATTTGTACAATTGTGGCCAGTGCTATTGCACGGTGCTGCCACTAGAGTACCAGCAATGGTAATGCCTAGGGCAGAGTGAAATAAAGCAGGGCAAACTACGTGACCATATGATCGTCCACATTGTTTAACACTAGAAGGACCGGAGATATACTCATACCTAGAAGCCCCACAGCAGTCTTTCTGACGGCTGTATTCAAAACACTGTAAATAGTATAACGAAAGGAGAAACAGTCGGATGTAATTCGTTTTTTTTTTCATTGAGTACATGACAAACATCTGAAAAACCGAAGCATATATATATATATATATGAACATTTATTTTACAAATCAAAACAAGAAAATGTAAATAAATAAACATCTGAACAGACATGCAGTTTACAACATACATATTTATAATACTGAAACGATAGCGATACATTTCTTACTTTTCAACAGCAATCGGTTTATTATCAGATGCGCAAAAGCAACTGAACAACATAGATAAATAAACTTAGAAAACATTTTACAGAAGCGCACAGCACAAGATATTATAAAAAAAGTTAAATTTATTTTTCTTTTTTTTGACAAAATTGTATTCTTTTACCTTGAGTCTAAGGCTGTTCACAATCAATACAGATAATGTGCTTCTCCAGAATATATTCTCTCCTTGGTAAATTCTTCTCTGTGCTTTCTTTGTACAGAAAGCACAGAGAAGCTTTCAGAGCAGCTTTCTTTGGCTGCTAGGTCCAATACATTGTAAAACACCTGAAAAGACCACCATTGGGAGCCAGCTTTCACGGAATACTTCCGTGCCATCTGATCCAAAACATCAACTCCATATTTTCTTGCGTTGTAAAACTCCACAGTCTGGTATTTATTTTCACTAGTCCCGATGCTAATTGACTGACCAAAACAGCACACTTGGCAAGCAGGCATCAGCTTTTGAAAAGGCTGATTGAAAAACAGTAGACTGTCAGTCATTCTCTCAGGCAGAGAGTAGAGACTAATCTAATTACAGCTAAGCACATTGCGGACTAGTAAATAAAAATAATAAAGTGGAATACCGCTCTGTATAATCACAATACAATTGTTTTCTGTGTGGCCGTCAATGTGACTGCTACCCAGGCTTTTAGGTATAATGTAATATATCTCCTTTATTTCTGCACTCCCGTGTTTCATGCTTTGTGAGAATATTTAGTCGCGGTGCTTCTAGTGTTAAAACACTAACATTTACGAATACTGGTTATTATCAAAAGCAACACGGGGTAAATATGTATTGCAACACCATTAAGAGGTATTTTATACTAAGATGTATATTACTGGATTTTTATCTACAGTTCACTTAACATTGTGCAAGTAAGCTTCAAATGATGTTACTAATGATTATTAAACAAATGGAGTTTGTACAAAAAAAGATTTCTGCACGTACCTAAAAAAGTTTGAATACTGTAAAGGCCCTTTCACACTGGCATACAGGTCGGCTACTCAATTTCACACTGCTTTTTGAAGAAGCAGGGTCGATCTGGGTGACAGAAGCAATTACACAATGCGTGCATGGAATTCCCCCGGAAGCAGTTTGTTACAGATGCTTCCATCCAAGTTTCTTTGGATTGAATCGTCAAACCAAATGTTGATTAGAGCAAACGTTTCTTCATTCCTGCTGTGGAAGTGAAACCTTCATGCAGGCGTGGCTGTTTGTTACTTTGTCCGCTTACGAACACCCATCATGCATTTGTCTCGCTCAGCCCTGGTCAAAGCGCGTCAACTCACATCGTGAGGTGGGTCGCTGCTGACCCGGGTTAACCCAGGTACGACCCAGGTACGTGGTTTCCTGGTAGGCGTGCCAGTGTGAAAGGGGCTTAAATAACTTGTTTAAACAAAACTACTTTGGGAATAAGTAGGCTATCCCACTGCAGTCGCTTGTCTAGTATTCTGTGTTGTTGACAGTTTCCTTAAAAACCATTATCAAAATGCAGTATCAATTCACAAAAAAGAACGATGGTGAAAGCTGAGTAGTACTGATACTTTTTTTGTAGAGGACATAGAATAAAAAATCTGAAAATTGCTTTTTCCTCCACTTTGATCATAGGAACCCGAACCACTGAATACCATAATGACGATATTTGCGGTGTAAAATAACAGGAACAGTGTCAGTACCGTAATGTACCTAAACTATGGTAAATCGCAAAACCGGTATACTCACCCCCCCCCCCCCCCCCCCCCCATCCCCCCACCCTCCCAGCAGTACGAGGTCTCTAAACCTCGTACTGCTTGCTTTTTTTCTATTTGGTCAAAGAAGCTTGTCAGGGCTACTTTCAGCAAATCACCATTGTTAATAAATAATTTATTTTATATAGAAAATAAAATGTAAAAGGTTTTTAAAATGTTTAAATACTTAGAAAATCAGCCCAATCCGACCCCTCTTTTTAATATCAAAAATATAATTGCTGAAGTCTAGTTCACTGTTGCCCAGGGTCCACGGAAGAAATATATTAACCTGGAGAATGATGATATAATGTAATTGATAAGAAAAATGAACTTTTCTGAACTCAGTCTTTCATCCACACATGCTCAGTTAAGATCACAGGTTTTCTAATGCTGTGTGATTGCAGTATCAAGACACCCTGTGCAATGGTAAAACAGAGAAGCATCCCTTACCAGTTGATTACTCAAAGCAGCTCAATCTGACACCGCTCAGGTGTGAAAGTGCCCTTAAACTGTAGCAGCAAGCATGTAGTTCAAAGTGCATTTATTTATAGATGGTCAGTAAAATCATGTTAAACTGTAGCGTTAGGGACCTCTGACAATGTGAGCTGCCCTTGTTCTAATGTATTTTTATGTATTGCATCATTCAGGGTTCTGTTTTTTTGCTATCACCCACACGACTGCAACCCCAATGGAAATAGCCCAGTAACCCCACAGGTTGAGAACCACTGCTAGAGGAAAAAACACACTCTAAATCAAATATTCGAATTGTTGGTATCAAGAACTCACATTTCTGACATAATTTTGTTTTAATATTAAGAATTATATTTTCAATATCAATACATCTATTTTTGATATCAACAATTGTTTTTCTGATGTCAAAATAAAAGGTACTATTTTTGATATAAACAATTCTATTTTTGATACCAACAATTCTATTTTTTATATAAAAATATATATATTGAGAATTGTTGACATAATTTGTATTACTGATATCAACAAAACATTACTGCTGTCAGTAATTGTAATATTCTCTTATGTTGTTGTTCAGGAAAGACACAATATTACTTGAACCAAAATGCTCTTTATTACTGCACATGCACATGCGTATCCACTCTCATCATACAGCTTACAACTTATTGTAAGGGGAGATTTTCATTTTTGTTTTCCTTGGAAAATGAATTTAATTGAACTTTAAAGAGTTGTTTAATAGATTTGTTAAAGGGTTAAAGACTGAAACACCAAAAGAAGAAAATACTGTGTAAATGATTCTGGAAATGGAAAATACTGTCTAAGCTGTTTTTGAATATTGTTACAAAGAAAGCGATTTGTTATTTGTCAAACTATTGAAATACTATAAAGTGTTTTGAGTTTATGGGCACTTTCACACCTACTTAATTTGATGTGCGGTTTGATTCGCTTGGAGTTATATGTGAAACCTCCAAGAACCACGTAATCGTCCCAGGGTGTGCATCAAAACCAAGTGAACCGAGATCACTTGAAATGGTGGTCTCGGTTCGCTTGGAAGTGGACTTTATGCTCCTTTTAAACTTTTTACAATGTGAAACCAAACGTACTCCAGTTCACTTGGAAATGAACCAAACAGCAACACAAATTCTGGAAGTGATGAACTTCAGCGAGCACCAAGGAAAGTGTCTCGCCACTGTCGCACATACACAGCGCAGGGCTTGTTAAAAACACACATACACACCAGACAAGACACGATAATGTCACATGTACAAAACAGCACATCACAAAATAAATACTACTCGGCTGATTTACTAACTGGCGCAACCCAGAGCTAGTGTTTGAGATTTACTATTGCAGAATGCACGTTATGCGTAATAGCAAAATAGCCTGTCACAAGGCAAAGAAAAGTCATAAGAAAATGTGCAATGACAATTGAATAATTATTTAGCACATGTATTGCACCTGGCTTCATTATAATTGAGCCATTTATACTTTCAGGGAAAACATTGGAACACCTGAGTTTAGTAAACCAGCTCCTGTTGCATCTGTATCTGACCACACTGCAAACTATTATTATTATTAGTATTAGTATCATTATCAATAACAGCTAAATTGCAGTTTGTGGAATGTACAATATGTATATCTTTTGCATAATCAACTGGTAAGGGATGCTTGCCTCTGGTGGAAAGACACCGCGGTCAATAAGGCATGATTAAAGTCACGCCGCTGTAATATTTGCCTTTGCTTGAAACATCTTCTAAACACATGGCATTCTTCCAAAAGTGTTTTTCCGACAAACACGTGACACTCTTTCGGCATGCTCCTTTTCTTTGGCAATGATTTGATGTTGTAAGCACCAAATAAACCAAAATTATACAAATAACAGCACAGCACGTAAAGTATTCTCCATGTTGGGCATGATGAAAATAGTTTTTCCAGAGAGAACTAATGATCAGCAAGATAACTGAGTGCATTTAGAAAAGTGCAGTGTGAAACCAATAGAACTAGTCTGGATGAAGCTGCAAGTGAACCAAGCAAACTAATTTGAAGTTTGCTAGATTTTTTTTTTCTTGTGTAAAATGAAATGAAGTAAAAATGTGTTTGTTTGTAAGGGAACTTGCAAGTGAACTAGGTGTGAAAGTGCCTTAAGAGTTATTGTTAATAAGCTGTGAGTATGATATGGTTTAGGTGTAATTCTGAGAGTTAAATAGGTAGCTGTCACTTGACAGAAGGGAATCACATTTAGAATATAAACAAAAACTTATAGATATCTCCAGCTTTTCCCCACAAGTGGAAGGTATTAACAACTGTTAAAGAAAAAGACAAATACTTAAGATTATAGTAGAAGTTTAAATGTATCATTTTCATACTCAAATAAATGAAAGCGTTTTTGTTTATAACTCAAGTTTTAAATACAAATTATTTAATGAACTAGCAGTAGAGAAATACGGTATGTCTGACTAACACTTATTTTCTCTATTATCAATGACGTGAGGTGTTATAACTGGGTCCCACGATAGATAAACTCCAGGTTTATTGATTCAACTCACTTATTTTTTGTTGTATAAAAATTCTGTAAGAACAATGCATTTTTCATCATCTATTAAAAAAAATAATGAAAGCCTATTAAAGGCAAATATGTTCTTTCTTCTTCATAGTTGGCTTTTGTTTTATTAAATATATGTCCACAGAAGCAATGCATCTACTATAATTAAAAAGGTACAAAACACAGAGGGTGTTTCTTAAATTGGCTAATTTTCTTACATATAAAGTAACTGGATTGTAAATCTTACAGAGCGCAAACCAGCTACAAAGTGAAAACTGTGCTTTTCTGAAGTTACTACATTGTATTCAGTGCTGTAGTGGTAAATAAAAAAGTGGGTAAACTCCCGTTTGCTGGAGTTGAACAGATAAACATGAACAGATAGATTGTTACTGGCCCTCAACCAACCAGGATTTGCATATCACAGGAGAGAAGTGAGTAAACTCTGGTTGTACTGATATATAACTAGGTAATAAAAGACTGATGCCGTATCTGGCAGGGCAAAAGCCCTGCTTGTGTAAATAGTGTGTGTGGGAATGTAAGGTTGGCAGGGATGGGGTTAATTCTGTCCCGGACAAAAATCACAGGTGTGGCCATTCCCCAATTAGTTAATTGAGTGCTAAATGGGGAGTGGCCATCTGTATAAAGGGGAGTAGAAATTCTGTGTTTGCGAGGAGGGAGTTTGGTGTGTATTTTGATTGCTGGTAGTGAAGGCAATTTCCAAGGCTACGGTTGCTTAAATCTTTATTTTGTCCCTCGTGCCGTGTTTATTTTTGTTAATAAATGTGCGCTTGTGCTTCACTGCAACTTCTGTTTCTGATTGCTGCCAGTAACATCTTGGGCTGTGATGCCACCCTGTCACAGCACACGTTAAATTTATTTCTTCTTCTTCTTCTTCTTCATTTCTTAGCAGACGCCCTTATCCAGGGCGACTTACAATTGTTACAAGATATCACATTATACATTATTTCACATTATTTTTACATACAATTACCCATTTATACAGTTGGGTTTTTTACTGGAGCAGTGTCCCCCACTGGGGATTGAACCCACAACCCTCCGGTCAAGAGTCCAGATCCCTAACCACTACTCCACACTGCTGCCAGGGTGACTTACAATTGTTACAAGATATCACATTATTTTTACATACAATTACTCATTTATACAGTGGGGTTTTTACTTGAGCAATCTAGGTAAAATACCTTGCTCAAGGGTACCACAGCAGTGTCCCCCACTGGGGATTGAACCCACGACCCTCTGGTCAAGAGTCTAGAGCCCTAACCACTACTCCACACTGCTGCCCCAAATTATGCTGCTCGGCTCCTCAGTGCCGTATAGAAGAGTTGGTAGCAGATTTACGAAAATGTTTAGCATACATACAGCAATGGATGATCCAAGCATAATAAAGATGTTCAGTACATCATTGCCCCACAGCATCTAAGCATTAATGTCATTCCGGGGATCCCTGATAATGGCCCTTATCATATTTTAAGCACAGATTAGTCATAGACACTACAGGAAATGGCTGTGAGGGAGCCTGTAGCTAGTCCACCCCCACTTCCCATAAGTGATGCAACTAAGCTGTGAGTGCTGAGGAGCTAGTGAGAAGAACCTGAATACAATACATACAATATATGGAGGGGAATGTGTTTGAAAATAGAAAATCCTTAATAGAAAACCATTATCAGGATGGTTGGTCATGTTACATGTGCAGAATGAGAGGCAACATATTTACTTGATTCCACTTGCTGTTATCAGCAAAATAATAACAAAAGTTTGCTTGAGCTTTGACACAATAAACAGCCTGTTATCATTATGACCATTGAGTTGTCTGAGCAACAGCTGTAATCACTTGCATTCATGTACACCTTTGTAAAAGAACTAACATGTATTAAACGTATTGGTTTCAACTGTGATCTTGCACTGTTATTACTTTCAGTTGTTTCTTGTTTAATATGAACACATTATTCTCAATCAATAATAAATTACTAAATCATACTGAGAATTTTCAGCTAAATCATAGCAAATAATATTTTCAGTTTTCCTTACATAAATATTTAACATCATAACCATCTCACTGATTTACTACTTAAACAACAGTAACATTAAATTTCAGCAATAACTTCAACATTCCATTTTATTTTCTGAATTATAAATTATCTTAACCATGACAGCAGTACTAATAGCACAAAATGGTTCGCTATATTACACTCATATCCATATTGTTTTTGCACATCTATCAGACTCCTTATCCATCATTTTAAAAACACATTAAAAAATAACCATTATCTGCAATAAAAATAGTTTATATTCTTAGAGTCTACATTTCTTTTTCTATTCTATGCAACGATGGTGGTTATTTATTCAGTTTTAATGCAGTTCCACGTTACCGTTGTTTTAGATATTTTTCTCTTTAAATCCCCTTTTTTCAAACATAGGTCTAATCAATATAATTGCAATCGCTAATTTATTAATTTAATCTTTAAAACATTTGATTTAGATTTGAATAAAAATAATAACAAAAGTTTGCTTGAACTTTGACACAATACAGCAGCCCGTCTTCATATTATGACCATTAAATTGTCTGCGATCAACAGTCTATGATACAGCTGTCTGAGAACATTAAAGCGCCACCTGCTGACGGGATGCTATAACAGACCCAATATTAATCCAATTACATTACAATTATAGTGATTATTCCATTTGTTTAGCATTACTTATTAATGTGTGTGTTTTTAGGGGTACCTATTTTTCTGGCAATTCTGTTTTGTTTCTTCCCCCTTTACTTTCTATGTGCCACACTCACCTACTGTTCTTGCCAGCATTGGGACAGGGGGTCATCCCCATTAAATAAAGATATTTGAAACTGGGCCAACTCCACAACAACAAAGTGATCTGAAAAAATGGAAACCATGCTTCTATTTATTTGTTTGTTTGTTTCTTTATTTTTTTGTTATTATTATCACTATTATTATTTATTTCTTAGCAGATGCCCTTATCCAGGGCGGCTTACAATTGTTACAAAATATCACAGTACAAAGTATTGCATTATAAAATATCACATTATAAAATATCACATTACAGAATATCATAATACATATAAGCAAATACAAAAAATAGTACAGTTACCTATAAGAGTAAAATCAAATACAAGATACAGTTATAGTTAGGAGCAGTAGTTATAATGCGGCAAGGTATGGAGCAGTTCAGTGCAAGTACAAGGTGATGCAAGAACTGGTACAATTCGGTGCCATATAGTCCAGTATAGCTGAGGTTTACAGATGCTGTCTGAACAGGTGTGTCTTGAGGGGGCACCAGAAGGTGGTCAGGGACTGAGCAGTCCTGATATCTGTGGGTAGGTTCCACTACTGAGGGGCAAAGGTGAAGAAGGAGCAGGCTCTGGAGGCAGGGGAGCAGGAGGGGATAAAGCTAGTCTGCCGGGAGTGGAGTGGATGGGGCGAGAGGGGGTGTAGGGAAAAATGATAGTCTGGAGATAGGAGGAAGTAAAAAGGTCAAGACACCGATAGGTGAGTACAAGAGTACTGGATGTGAGCAGCGATATGGAGCCAGTGCAGAGAGCGGAGCAGCGGTGTAGCGAGGAAGGAAAAAGACAAGGCGAGTAGCAGAGTTTTGAATGAGCTGGAGCGGACGGGTAGCAGAGGCAGGAAGGCCGACCAGGAGGGAGTTGCAGTAGTCAAGGCACGACAGTACCAGGGCCTGAACTAGGAGCTGCGTGGAGTAATCAGTGAGGAAGGGGTGAATTTTGCATATTTGTTTTTGTTACATGTAAATATGGCAGATGTCCAATTGTATTCATGTACAGGATGCATATTTTCATGACAAGTGTGTGCCCATAGCAGTGAACCTGAAGACCGATGACGTGACCTTTCCCGTCTTCCTGGTACATGCTTAATTTGCTCTGAGTCTTTGTGCTATTGAGATTTACATAGCGTTCCCAGATAAACTGACATTCCTGTCACTGATATGACTTTCAGCTTACTTGTACAAGGGCAGATCCTGACAGCAAGTTAAATTCAAACTGTTTTCCCTAAACTACATGTCTGTTCCTCAGAGCTGGTTTGTGTATTATTAGTGTTCATTAAGGTGCAGGGAAACCGTGCTATCGAGCTGAGATGAAGTCAGAAATATAAAGGACATTAGCTATGCAAGTCTTCTCCCACAAAGATGGAAGGAAGAGAAATTTATACAGGGAGATTCAGGCACACAGTTCTATGGAAATACATTATGTTTAGCTGGAGGGAGTTAGAAACAACAGTCTGCACAATGATATGCCGTCAAATTACCTCACTGTTATTTCAGCATGGTCAAGAGAAGTGCAATGTTAAAAAGACAATTCATTTTGTTTTATTCTGAATTTAAGGATGGGCTACTGCTCCCTAACTGAAGACCCATTGCTGAATAGTTAGATTAGGATAATCTAAGAGAGAAGGAGAAATCTTGACAAGTTTGCAATATTTTTTAAGAGTAATTCATAGTGAAAATTGTACCTTTGTACCTTCAGCAAGTGAGAGCACTGAAAACAAGACATATAATTCAGAACATGCATCCTAGAATGTATTGCTCCCAGCAACCCTCTATAACTATAGTATTGTAACTAGCACCAGTCCCTTAACCACACCTTCCCAGCATTCCCCAACTCTAACAGCAACACACCCCAAAAAGAGACCCAGCAGATAGAAGTCCTGCTTCTGAATGAAACAGGTAACATTTCCAAGTTGTTAAATGCACCATACACCAAACATATTATTATTGTTAACCAGACAGGGAACTGTAATTTTTACATAAAATAAAATAAGCAAACAGTTTCAAGGCAACAGGTCTAAAATTAACCTTTACAAGATACAAAAATCAGAACCAGAAGACACAGTGAGAAATTATGTGGAGAGAGACACTTATTCACACAGAGATTGGTGAGGGTATGGACTGGATCACCAAGTCACGTTGTTGAGGCAGAAACACTTGGATTCTTGACAAATACTTAACAAATTGGCTTAGTTAAAATTGGCTACTAGGAACCAGACAAGCTCTTGTTCTTGTTCTTGTGAATTTTCTTGTGTTCTCATATGTGGAATGAACACATCCTGTCACACGTGAATTTGGATTTTGTTTTTATATGGGAGTGGCTCAGCAGGAAATGTACTACTCAAGATGTCTACTTAGTGCACTTGGGTTTACGAAGTGATTACTGCCGGGAGGCGTCATTTTCCTACCCGTATTCCTGAAGAGACACGCCACAATTAAGCTGGGGGAGTGACGAGAGTGGGGTTTCAACTGAGAAACTGCTGTGATTGGAACAAACTGACAGGCAGTGAGGCTGCAGTGATTGGGCAGTGATTGAATAATATTGTATCAAACTGAAGCTGATCCTGTATGAAGAGAAATCCACAACTATAAACACTCAATCATAAATCTTATGTCGGCCAAACTATTAAAAAAAAAAAAAAACTGTGTAGAATTCAACCATAGACCATGTAAAAACGAGACTCGTTGAAATTATTCTCCAGGGTAGCCTCAATTGTGTCAAACTATTTGAAAAAAAAAAACCTTAATGCGCTAGCCTAATAAATACATTGCAGATCTATGCTTTGATCAAATCAGACAATTTTATTTATTTATTTAAATTTCAAAAGTACAAAATCAAATCTTAAGATTGGAATATTGTATAATATCGAAAACTACAGTAAAATACATGTGTTAGATCTATCTTTAGACTCAAATAAATAATGTCACCATGACAATCCAACATATTAGATTCTGAGGTAAAAATGAACTGTATTTGTATTTTATATTCTCCCTGTCTTGTTAAATGCTGTCTAATCTCTTGCCTCCCTTTCCCTCCATGCTTCAAAACCACACTGTTGACACTCCCCCAGCTTCATTGGGGAATGTCTCTTCTGGAATACGGGTAGGAAAATGAAAGTCTCAAACTCGAGTTCACTAAGCAGACATCTTGAAAATACCTTTGAGATAGCCTTTACATTTATAATTGTAAAAAGCTGTCCGGATGTTAACAACAAAAAGAAAAATTACAAGTATATTATTTAAACAGTTGTAGCAACACGTTGGGATGTGCGACGCTATATTTTCCAGAACCCTGCAACTGATTCTTTATTCATATATGTATTTTGCCTTTGATTATACTTTTATTCAGCCATATTTCAGCCATTTCCATTTGTAATATATTTTTTGATAACTTGTCTATTTCACTCTAACTTGTGATGGGACCCATATTATGCTAATCAAAATTGCAAAGCTTGTTATTATATAGATGTAAGAGTTCATACCCTAAATATTGTCTAGATTCAGAAAAACCTGTTTCAATTGAAACTAAGGATGCCTGACCAAGCTCAGTTCTGCTAAGCTGCTGATATCTGACTAATTCAAATCAGTTTGGCTGCAGGATGTGCCTCCGCTTTACGCTCTCTGCCTCTCCCGGCATTTACATTCAGGATTAATAATGAATGATTTCTGTGTCTCACGGAGCTTAAGCAGCCCCGTGGATAGAAAGAAATTGTCATTTCAAGATATGAGTAACAATAACCTTTTCACCAAGCAAAAAATCCTGTCAAATGAAATAAAGAGAGGCATGGGTAACAAGCCCTCCCTCCCTCTCTGTTCCAAAGCTAACGGCCATAACGCTTCTATTAAGGCCACCATACTATCTTCACAGTGAGGCTCCCAGATCTATCACCATCTCAGCTGATGCAAGATGATTATACCTTGGCTCATAACTGCATTAAAGGCCATTAAAATAATTTACATTTGAGCACACATAGTATTGTCCCAGGGGCAGTGACGGAGCAGTTTAAGCACATTCTGAAACGCCAGACCCTTACTCACTGTGACTTGCTATGTACAGTATTTCTCTGTAGCTTGATTGTTGACGAAAACACATGGTAATTCCAGGGTTGATGCCGAACTGTTAATAAACAAATCTCCAAATAGTTAAACCAGTAAGAGAAGTGGAAACCCTTATAAAAGCTTACTACAGTATTTTTGCATTTTTTTCCCATGGTTATACTATGTAGTTACCATAGTTTACCATGGTTTGCCATGTTTTCTTTTAAAAAAAAATTAGGAACTTTTATAAGGGAACTGGTATTTACCAGCACTATTTCCATAAAATTACACAATATTCCAACTGCAGTTAACATGCAAGAGTCGAATAACAGTTGGTATCTAGTACTTACAATGTTTATGTTACAGTGTAATTACATTGGGTAAAAATGTTCACATGGCCATTTACATTTAATTAGACACACTTATTCCACTAACAGTTACCATGTAAGAGCATGAAAGCCACTGGCAGAATTTATACAGTTGGGTTTATACTGGAGCAATCTAGGTAAAGTACCTTGCTCAAGGGTACAGCAGCAGTGTTTCCCACCTGGGATTGAACCCACGACCCTCCGGTCAAGACTCCAGAGCCCTAACCACTACTCCACATTGCTGCCCTGTAATTAAAAGTCCTAACAAATCACCTAAAGTTTTTTAAAAAAAGAGGTTCTAGCATCTTTTTTTTTTATTTTGGATGTAAAACAAGCACCCACTCTGCCACAAATGAGCCTAAATTATCATAAAATTCCAAATGATCATGCAAGGTATTGTGGCTAAGGTAACTGAAAGGTCACACACCCTGACGACCTTCCTGGGATGACCGCTGCTTTTACAGACAGCACTTATGGATTTATTTTAATTTTAGTAGTGTCAGCACAGATTAAATTATTCTGAACTCTGAGTGCTTGCGTTAAGTATATTTATAAATATCCCCATACTGCAGTCTACAGTATGGGAAACTCGATTAGATACACTACCTTCCAGCTAGTATTGGGACATAATTGGTATATCCCGTGTTTCAATAGGGCAATTCATATCCATTCAGCTGGTCATTGTAATAAGTGCTGCATATTTGTCTTAAATAAATGTAGCATACAAGCAGAACCTTAACAAGACTGAGCTAGAGAAGGACGATTTAGAAAAGGACTTTGTAGTTATTGTGGTCTCAACAATGTTGAAAGACAATTTAAAAAAGGTAGCAGAATGTAAGATTAAATGCAGTACACTTATGTAGTCACTAGCACAGCGGTTCCCAACCTTTTTCAATGCAGGGACCACCTTGGTGTTTGGATTTTTCCCACGGACCACTTGCACACATCTTTTTCACAACAGCATTTTGAAACGAATTTGTATGTGTATATGTATATCTACATGTAGAAAATAAACTATTTATATAAGGTAGCTAACTTAATGAGATTCCTGGGCTTGAATCTTCGTTACAAGTTCATCAAGGAATGTTGTCATTTTACGCATTGAAAGTTGCTGATGGCAAAGTTCCTGTTTCTTTATGTTTAAAAAAGTTATTTTTTTCACATTCTGAATGCTTTGTAGATAAATGGCATATCAATTTTGCAGGATTAAGAGACCTGACAAATAATGCACTGGTGCTTGAGTCGTCCTCGGATCCAGTAAATGTAAATCCCAGTGCTGGTCCCCGCAACCGTTACCTTGTGTAGCAAATTAATCTATCCATTTCTAATGCAACTTATTGCACTCACTGAGTCTTCAACTTCGCTCGATGTACATATAATAAAACACACCAGAATACGAATACGAAGTGGGTGGGAAGCAATTTGAAAAATTTTAAAATGATTGGAGTGTACAGGATGCAGATACATACATATCTTATAGACTTTAAGGACCAAGTGTTTTTCAATGCATTATAAAGTAATTCAAAAACCATATCGACTTTTTGCTTGTTTTTCAACACGCTATTTTTTTAACATTAAGTATTTTTAATTATTATGATGTATAAAAACATTCTATTCTATAACCCGAGGGACCCTATAATACTCCCTGAAAGTTTTATTGAAAAATATTGATGTTTGGACAAATTACAAGAAATTGTTTCACCTGAGTGTTTGCAATGACATAATACACATTTATTCTCAGGTTTTTTTAAGCAATAATGGACACTACTCTCGATTATGTTCTCAAAATAACGATTTATAAATAAAATAACAGTTAATTAATTTCATTATTATCAGTAATAAGGAAGAAAAAAAAAACTACCTGACAAATTTAGTTCATGAAAGTGTCTGCTTATATCCACTCATTTCTTGATATTTATAAATCTTGTAAACACATACTGTATTATATATATATATATATATATATATATATATATATATATATATATATATATATTCACTGTATATATATATATATATATATATATATATATATATATTAAAAAAAACATGAGACAGAATAAATGTTCTAATATAACTATAAGTCAAATACATAAGATTTACAGTGTTTTCCCGTTTTTTTGTTAGCTGTAAACAGGTTATCATGTTTTGTTTCTCTGTGCTGCTGAAAATATCTCCGCCCTTTGCTGACTACCTGGAGTTTACTCACAGACCACAAGTGGTCCACAGAGCAAAGGTTGGGAACCACTGCACTAGCAAAAATGTTTCTCTGCTTCGTCTTACATTAGAATGACTGTCTAAAAGTATAGCTCCAGCATTACTTGGGCGTACAACTTCCTTCCTGGTTGTTGTGGAATTAGAGTGTTGTCCTGAAGGTGAATGATACATTTAATCACTGTTCTTTAGTGCTTCACATGCAATGGAAACTCACTCAGTACCTGGCACTTTTCTTGGGGACTGTGCTCCTCTCTAGCAGTATGTTTATAACAGAAACAGTCATTATTAGGGCTGTGTGGCAGGGCGGCAGATGGTCAGGCAGATAAAAGCAGGTTGTCACCTGTTAAAGGGTACATAAGGACCTTTTTATTTTATTGTGTTACCTGTGCCCATGTGTTGCTATAACTGTTTATGTAAGGTGTGTTTATTGTTTTATTTTATTTTTTTTTACATTTTGACCAGTTTTTGTAACTTTTAAATTGCATTCGCTGCCTCAAGATGGCTTCACATGTACCTGCATGGACCTCTTCCCATCATCATCCTCCTGCTGACATATGTAACTGAGATGGTTTTCCCAGTGAGCAGGAGGAGGATGGGAAGAGGTCCATGCAGATACATGTGAAGCCATCTTGAGGCAGGGAATGCAATTTAAAAGTTTAAAAAAGTGGTCAATATGTAAAAAAAAAAAAAAAAAAATTTAAACAATACACACACCTTACGTAAACAGCTGTAGCAACACATGGGAACATGTAACACAATACAATAAAAAGACCCTTATGTATCCTTTAAGCCCTGGGTACAATCCCAGGTGGGGGACACTGCTGCTGTACCCTTGAGCAAGGTACTTTACCTAGATTGCTCCAGTAAAAACCCAACTGTATAAATGGGTAATTGTATGTAAAAATAATGTGATATCTTGTAACAATTGTAAGTCGCCCTGGATAAGGGCGCCTGTTAAGAAAATAAATAAATAAATAAATAAATAAATAAATAAATAAATAAATACTAAACAAAAGATCGATCCCTTTAGGGCTTAAGCAGAAATATCAACAGCACCCCGAAGCCAAAGCTATCTGAGAGCACTGGATATGTCCAATGACTGCTGTGAATAGTGCAGCTGACGATGAGGGAAAGACCTTGTGACAGCCTGGAGAGACAGCTGACAGGAGGAAATAGACCCCATTGGGGCTGGCAGGGGTTAGCCACCCTAGCTGGCTGTATCCAGCTCTGTGTTTTCAAATGGAACAGGATGCTGGAGACACCTGCCCAAGGCTTCTAAGAAATGAAAGAGAAAAATACCCCTAGAGTCTGCGAGAGTGGGGGCGGAAGATGACTCAAGGTTTGGCAACATGGTTAACAAGTTAGGAAAGGAAATCGATATGAGAACAGAGAGTACTTTGCAAAGGACTAGCCCAAGATCTGCAGTTAGCAAAGACATGGAGCTCCAGGTTTGTGTCTGTGGCTGGAATAAATTGGCAAGAGTTAGGGCCTTGCATTGATCAGTACTTTTTACGAAGTCAGTCGAATGAAATCCAGCGACAGAAATACAGCACCCCTGTCACAGATGAGAGGAGGACTTGCATAAACACAACTAGTGATGAACCTAATGATCCTTCTGAACCCGGTCAGATGAACCAGTGTAAGAGAGAAAAGAACCTCCATGGGTACAAGCCTGGAGTTAAATGGCCAAGAATTTCTGAGACAGCATGGGACACAGTAAACACAGATCTCTGTTTTGTGTTGGAAACGTTAGGTGGAACAGTCAAAAAGAAGCTGGATACATTTTTTCAGAAAGCCGGTATTCCAGGTTTCCCAGGATGCTTAGAGCACATCAGTGTGATCTGGCAGCAAATTCAAACAGCAAAAAAATGAGAGGAAGGAGCTCCAAGTGACATTCCTGGATTTAGCTAATACATACGGTTTCGTACCACATGAGTTTCTTTGGACAGCATTCGATTTTTTCAGTGGACCGAGGACAATAACAAACTTAGTGAAAGCATACTTCGGAGATTTGCAATTTTGTTTTTCAACTTCAGAAGTCACCACTACATGGCAATGTCTAGAAACTGGAATAACGTAATAAACACTTTTTTTGTTATTATGAAAAACAGAAATATATTATTTCAATAGAACATAAATAACAATTTGTTTACAATTGTAGCATTATAACAATATAAATAACAAAATGACATACTTTCCCCCCCCTAATGGCAGCATTATATAAGTATAAATAACATATTTATTTTTTTACAATTGCAGCATTATAACAACAGTGCAACAAAAAGTCATCACTTTTTAAAAATTATTTTTTGTGCTATAGATTTCAAAGCAATTTTACAATCACGTCATACAGGGTGATTGATGTGGTAATTTTAGTTTCTATCTTGCACTGTTTCGGGTACTGGTTTGTATCGCTGTAATATGCATGATTATTTGTGAAGTGTTCTTCATCAGCAGAAGAAATCAGTTCCTTACAACCCCTTGTAACATCAAAGAAATAAATACCCTCATTTCATTCTCTTCAGTGACCTGGCATCCATTTTTTACTCCCATTTTTTACTCTGGTCTGTCAAGCACATTTCTTAGGGACTGCTGCCATCTGCTAGCGAAAAACAAAACTGCAGACTATTGTACCATACAGTCTGCTTATTTATTTACTGGAGCACGTCAAAAAGACGTGTTAAACTTTGCAGATGCACATACAACCCCTGCACGCTATTCACAGGAGTGACAAATTTGGACTCGCTTGCACTCCACGTAGAAATCACGGGATAAGCTGCTGGGTGGTTAAGGGCAGAGCATAAAATAAGCTGTCATAGAAATTTATCAAACATGCTGGATATTTAGCCAAAGAAAGACACAACACAGGAGTGGTATACTGTCTGTTTTCAATCTCCCTGGAAGCAAGTGATTGTATCTGTGGAAAGAAACAAAAAGACCATTACCAGGGAAAACCACAAGTGGCAACTATACAACAAACAGGGTTGAAAATACTTACCTTTGGTTGTTACTGGGAGCTTTCACTGCCACCTTGTTGCTCCCTGGAAAACCTTCACCTGGACCTTCAGGAAGACCTAGAGGTTTGGCAACAAGTGAGATTGAAACAGGAAAACACCTGGTGGCGGGACTTGAACGAAAGTACTTACCTGTACATAATAAACACACCTGGTGGCTGACAGTGAAACTGCATACAGTCTAGGTTTTACATTTGACAAACTACCACTATCTGTGTGCTAGTTCTAGTCCTATTCATTGTTTTCCTGTTGCTGCACTTTGGGAATCTACATCTGCATGATGATTGCATGTAATACAGTAATATAGCTAGATAACTCACTATGCCCCAACACTATTGGCTGTCTGTTTAAACTGCATTTTACACAGGCTTTGTGGTTGACAGTGAGAAGAATGCAACTGAAGTTTCCTGATGGCTGTTATGTTATTTTATTTAAGTTGAGATGATTAGGGGGAACTTTCTGTGATTTGCCTTTTTGTAACATTGCTGTTCTGTGGAGCCATCTGGAAATGTACAGCACATGGGATTAGGGGTATGCTGATTCACACAGTGAACTGTGAAATTTTTCTTGATGATTTGATTATCGATACAATGACCCCTGTATCTATACACTTTTTATTTTGTTTTTATTTTAAGTAAAATGTTGTCTGCTAACATAACATAAACATGGGCATGCATGAATTTGTAGCTACACTGATAATTAGAGAATAGTATTTTATTATCATGTACTCTAGCAGCCTCACCTGCCATTGTTTTTGTCAAGTCCGCCGCCATCTGAGCGAAACGGAAGCTGAACGGAGGAGGGTTATTAACGTTGATTAATGTTGCGGTGTTGAAATTTGACCTGTTCTGGACTCGCCTCATGTTCTATAAGAGTCACGGCTGTGTGTAAAATGTGTAAGGCTCGAATTTGAAGGGCTCTGGACACTGACAAAAATGGTTGCAAATGCGACAAAAAAAATGTCAACAGTTTTTCCTGGGTTAGGCGCATTGGCGTCTATAACACAAAAATGCTGCCTCTCCCTTTCAAAAGCATGTGTCAATATTTATGACTGCGCTATGACGTTGGTCTGGGAAAAAACACATATTGCATGTTTTAATAAACTGAAGTGCGAGGATGGTAACAAATACATTAAGAATAATAACAACTTCATCAAATACAGATGCTTGTCAGCGCAGATAGGTGCTGTATTAACACCAACAGAATACAGTAACCCCAGTTTCATGCAACAGTTGTGATGGTGACCAAACATGTGCGAGTTGTTGTATTTTAAGCAATTGAATATGGTAGCAACTAACTTGCTCCTAAAGTGGCACCCAATAATTAAATGTGGCAACCAATTTTTTTTCTGGCCTGGAGCCATTGGCTCCTAAGACAAAAACTTTGTCTGGAGCCCTGATTTGTACTTTTGTTTTAAAGAAATGTATTTTAAAAAATAAACAGGAAACAAAAGCAAAACCGGCCGTGAAGCTTATTTGACCAAAAATGTTTTACAAGTGTTATTGCAATCACTTGCACATGCAAATGAGACAATTGTCTGATTTTTATCTTTCATGCTTAATTTACTGTTTCGTGATAAGTATCGTATCGTGACCCTTGTATCGTAACATTAAGACACTGCCGATACCCAGCCCTACATGCGATCCAGTTGGAGAGAGGAGAGGTTCTCAGGTAATTTATATTCTGATGTATAAGTCCATGGCATTGCAATACACCCCAGTCCCACAACAGTCTGTCGAATCCAGCTGGTATCACCAAAGTTACAGCTTGTGTTCATAATTAATCAGCATCTCGGTGAATATAGTGGCATTTATTAAATCAACTTAAACAGTAATTGATCTTTGCATTGCTGTGTAACACATTTTTAGATATATTGACAGCCAATGCACTTCAATTAAATGTTCATTAACTGAACAACTTGTCCAGATTTATCCGATTTTTGGTTTTTAAAATATATAGTTGCCTACTTGTTTCCTCAATATATATATATTGAGAGACAGGGCACAAGGCCCTGTGGAAAAAAAATACATTATTGTTAATTAATTACGGTCAGCTGGCGAAGATTGCAAATTGCAGCCAGCAGCAATGTATTTAAAAACAGCAGGCAGTCTACTCAGGGCTCTGCTGTGGGAAGAGTGTGTTCAGTCGTTTTCAAAGGTACTGTATGAAGCCTTTTTTGTTTTGTGTGTGTGAAACTCTGTTTTGTCAACCGGTAAACAGCTTACCTGTCCGGTTATTTAGATAGATTCCTGAATTGTATAGTTAGTGCTCGAAGAGAGCTAGGTTTTTGTTTTCAGAAACCAGGGACCTCCTGGTTACAAGCCCCTTTCTTTAACCATTGGACCACACAGCCTCCTTGATGAGGACAGCAACAGCATGTTTTGCCAAGTTTGTGTTTCTAAAAAGATAAAAAACATTCACGGTCAGGTTCAAAACTACCTTGGAACGAAATGCTGTTTTTGAGAAGGATGCCGGTACCACACTGATGAAAATGCTCCACTAGGCAATGAACCACAGTAAAACATAATGTAAACATATCTGTTTGCTTGACCAAAACATAGTCGTGCCTGGCTTATTAGTTATGTCTGAACTGCCAAGTGGTGAGCGATTAGTTTTGGACTGGAGGGAGAGAGAGAGAGCGAGAGAGAGAGAGAGAGAGAGAGAGAGAGAGAGAGAGAGAGAGAGAGAGAGATTTGCGTTCAATAAGCAAAGTGCTCTCTCGTGGTGCCCCGTAACATATATTAGCACTATTGAACGGTATGTCAGGAGCGAGCAGTTTCACAATAGCAGGTAAGAAATCGCCATGTATTAAAACAGTTACTTTAAGCGAGTTTTGCAATTTTTGTGTAATATTTTAAATGTAAATTACTACTACTGTATTTTTGTAATGTAAAGTTACTGACACTTATTATTGAGGCATGATTCATATTTGTCAACTTATAAATAGTCCATGCTTCCTTTTCTAATTCAATCGTCACTTTAAAAAAATATATATATCATATTCAGTATAAAACCAAAATGACATACAAATCCATATTTGAAAAAATCAGTTTGCAGCCACTGCACTGATAATGCAGATCGGCCATTTTGAACCTCTGGCGAGGCAGCTCTGGAGTGCGTTCAATAGGCAAGGCGCCCCAAGACGTTACGTGGTTTTTCCTGTTGAACGATGTGCATTTCGTGAGCACTTCACAGCACTAGCGAGTCAAGCTCAGAGTCCATCAGTGCAATGGTTGCAAATGCATTTTTATTAAAATACATTTTTACACAGAGAAAAAAAACTGTTGTAATATGTATTCATGATGTGTTAATAAGAAGTCTTTATTATTTCGTTAACCTTTGAGTGTGTAGTATTATTGCTTGTATTAAGTGGGGTTTAACATTACTAGTGACAAATTATGTTTGTATTTTATGTTATTTTATATAGGGAGCGAACGTCTGGAGCTATGTGCATGTGCTGGTTTTAATTTTATTTATTTAACAGGTATGATCCCATACTCGGTGTACGTGTGAAGCAGCGTGGCGAAGGATCTTGTAGCAGCTACCATCGTGTCTGCTACATATGCAGCAATTTCGCCTCAACAGACTGTGGCAAAGTGGCTGAGTGGAAACAGGTGCAGGGGTGATGCAGTGCGGTAATGAACAGACAGAGGTTTAATCTGGTTTGGAAAGTGATTCTTTATTTTTGTATCCAGGTCTGGTGACAAACAACAATAATAAACAATACCGGGTTTGCAGACCCAAACAATAACAATAAACAACACATATCCGTCCCACAATAATACATACATGGTCACCAGTCCTGGGTGAGTGTGGTAGTGCTCATGGTGGGTGATACAGTTTTTTTTTTGTGACAGTAGTGCAGTGCTGGCCCTCGGCGACAGCTCCAGAATCGTGTTAGCCATCTAGTGCAGTGTTACAAACAAGACTATTACACACAGACAAACAAACAAAGAACACTCACAATACTGTTTTCACGGTTTACGGGGTCTCTCTTAGTCCTTCTCAGTTTCATGCACAAAAACCAAAACAAAGGAACAGATTACCATTCTCCATCCCCTTTTATGCTGTCACACATGACCCCTTGGTAAACGAGTGCAACCGCCTCCCCAATCTGCAGCTGCCACGTCGTTTCCCTTCCCAGTCAATGCGTTCTTGCAACGGAGTCTCGCCTTCTTCCAGACTGGCCGACTTGCCGACCCTGGGAAAGAACTGTCAGACCAGCCCGTCCAAAGAACTCTGTTCTTGCTGCTTAGCGCCCTCACAGGTTGGGAGGGAGATTTACAACCAAGAATCATTGTATTTCTGTCACATAGACAAACAACCACTGACATATGTCAACTGCTTCAGGCTGACCTGGAAGGAGACATGTGGAGAGCACACTGTTTGCTCTTGGCACTAAGGTACGCGCACCAACACAGAATAGGCACCTCTACGTAAATCATACGGGAACATATTCTGTCAACGTCCAAGTAGTGTGTGATCTGTGATGCCAACAACTACATCACAAATGAGTATGCAAACTATCATTGCTCCGCTCATGACTTGTTTATCCTCACTAATTCGCAGGATGACAGTCTGAGAGGCTGGTTGATAAGGGACAACGGGTATCCACTGAAGCATTGGTTACTGACGCCACTGCTCAACCCCACGACCCCTGTCGAACAGAGGTATAACCGTACCTTTAAATTTGCTTGTACTATAATTTTAGCGAACATTTGGAATCCTCATAATGTGATTCCGATGTTTGGATGTCTCTGGGGGAACACTACAGTACACTCCTCAGAAGGTTAGCAATATTATCCTGGCTTGTTGTGTTTTAATGGATGAACAGAGGAAAGATTACAGGGTTTGAGGGAAGCAGATGCTGAACTTGAAGCCTCAGTGTTGGAGGTTGCAGATGCTGCAAGTGCCAGGCAGGTCAGACAACTCCTTATAGAAAGGGGTTCACATAACTGATACTCAGGTAAAAAAAAAAAAAATTGCGGACTTGTTTAATTATAGTTTTTTAAGACGTAAATGCGTACTGTCGGCATATTTCTTTTTAATAGGAAAGCATTTACAATAAAGGCAGCGACGGTGCTCACGGTTCGAAGGTGAGCTATACATGTCTAACTCCCGATTCTAAATTTTTTGCCTCCCCCCAGTCTCTCGCTCGCTCAGAAAGTAAAACAGAAAAAAAAATGTATACAACTTAATTTTGCTCATAGATCACTTTTTTAATTTCATATTCATTCTCCTCCTCCAGGCTGCTAAAGAAAAGTTTTAGCCTTGCTTGAGGGGCTTGGTCATCATCTTCACTTGGGCTGCTGGACTTTAAAAATGTTTGCGCTTTTGTCTTCCTAATTTTTTTTTTTGGTTTCAAAATATGTGCACAGGTGCTCTTAAAGGTAATTTCAAAAGACATAATTCTTACTGACTGAGTACTAAATGAACTTTGTTTTTACATTTTTGTTCAGAAACAACAGGTAAGTAAAATGTTGTCATGTATATAAATACTGTGGTTGTGTTGAATTCTAAACAATAAAACATATTGACCCCCTCACTAAAGAAAATGTGCCCCTTAAATTTTGGTAGGCGACCAAATTGACCCTCAATCAGTAATCCTGGAGCAAACACTGCATTTCAACAACATTTTTTACTAGCCTCATGGGTGATTTATCAGGTTGGTCCATCTGGCAAAATTACGTAAGTGAAGTAATTTCTGATTTTCTTTTCCTACAAACAAGTGGTCTAAAACGGCTCAGAAATAATCTGAGCATGTACAACTCCAGAGATTTTCCCATTTGTATAGCTTTTGTTTTTAATCATTTACAAAAAATTTATAAATACAAAATTGAAAACATAAGGAATATATGCTTTGAACCTTTGTGGTTAGGTTCTCCCTTTATTTATTGCACAAAAAACGTACGTGTGTGTGTGTGTGTGTGTATGCTTGTGTATGTCAGTCTATCAGTATGCACTGTGCGTCCCTGTTAAATGTGTTGTGTGTGTGTGGTAGTTGCAGTTTTCATTCTCCTACAGCTTAATCTGCTCTGGAAGAGAAGCCTTGAGAGAAATGTGGATGCAGACCAGTGAGAGAGAGAGAGAGCATTAAAATAGCGGGGCACTCAGGTAGTGCAACATTAGCCGCAGTGTTAGTGCCATCATTTTGGACACAATTCAGTGAGCCCTTTGAGGCCTAAGAGGCATAAAAGACAGGGATTATTAAAGAGATTTATCAGGAGACTGCTTCTCTCACTGGACACATGCATCAAACAGAGCAACAGCAGAGATAATGGCACATACCGCTATCTGGGGATTTGCTTTTTTTTTTTTTTCTAACACTGTATTTATTAGAGGCGGTATTCCAGAAAATTTAGATTTTACTTTTTAATCTAAAAATAAAATTACACATAATCAAAACTTGAGCAAAAATTAAAACTCTTTAGCCAGGATGACTTTATTTTTCATGGCTTTTGACTGGGCTTTTTCTATACTAGAGACCTTTTATGCCCAAAACTGGCAACCTCCAGCCATGGCACTTCTAAAAGGGAGGGTTTGAATTAAAGTACTTATTAGAACACTGTAAAAAAAAAATAAACAATACTCTAAAAGTTGTCAGTCCAAACTGGTTATTTATTTATATGTTTTTTACATTCTTTCACTGGACATGCAAAAAATGAAATAAAAATGTGATGTCCAGATTACAAGATAAATTATCTCAGGATAATATTGAGATCTTGACTGTAGAAAGATGCCATTCGAAGATATTTAGTTAAATGGTGCATGGTGTTGACTTTCTATTGGGTGCAGACAGATCACTGACCAGCTGCAATGTACAAGTTCCAGCCACAAGCATCACAAATACCAACATTCAAATTGACTTGTGGGATTGGACAGTTTCAGTAATGCTTCCTTTGGTCTGTTATCAGCTAATGTAAAAAAAGGGATGAGTGTCTACTATCAGCAATTATGATTTAAAAATATATAATCATGAAGTGCATTGACAGATACAGGCATGGTTTTGCTGGACAGCCATTGTTTATCACTTACATTCTTAGTTCCTGACAATGTCTTTCAAATCATTTTGTGACAGGATAAAGTTAAATTGAAAAGTCCTGTTTAATTAAAGAAACTGCTGTTCTTGGACCAGTGTAAATTTCAGCTTGAACCTGCCCTGAATAGCTAATTATGTGTGCTGACGAAAGGTTGCCAATTACCACAGTAGTGGAGCGAGAAATAGTGCAAGTGTCAGCAGTCTCCATGAGATGAAACATGCAAAGCCTGTTTTTCAGAAGGTAATCAACGTTGGCCCACAGTTGCAGCCTTTCATTCCTCTCCTTGCAGCTGGCACGCTTGTGTAAAAGCTCACAATGGCCATTCTTTCAATAGCAGTCTCTCTGACAAGTTCTATTCATTTGGGCATTTTCTCTTCTTAAGGACCACATTCCATATATTGCGGCTGAGGGATAAGCCTTGGCTGTATATTGGGCGTTTCCCAAGATGCATTAAATTCAACTACCAGTAAATTAAAGTCTGCTCCCCTTGAATCTTCTTTCAAATTGCTAATCGGATGCTGTGATTCTGTGTGTATATGCCACGACAGATTCACTTGCTGCTTATCTGCAGTCCCCAAACTGGATTTACAGATTTCAATCCTTGCACTCCGGTTGTGCTATAAGGTAACTTCATGGCAGCTATACTTTCACGTTCAAGCCTCAATAATATGGTTCAATTCAAGTCTAAGAGCTGACTTTTGCCCGTAAATGTCAGGAGTGCATTACCACTAACTAGGGATTATTTCACTCAAGTTTAATCAAGTTTTAAAGATGGGTTTGTTAGACCAGATATTGCCTAAAAAGCCACACGTTTTTTTAAAATAGTCTTTAACATGCTTGAAACATATACTTTATGTAAGTAGAAAAAGAGAAACAATGGACATAAGCACTAAAATAACAACAAAGCCAATTGCTTATGACCATAAGAAGAACATTTATTTACGAGGACATTCAGCCCATGTATGCTCGTCCGGTGATTACTAGCTGATTGTATTGTATTGTTAGGGTTTAAGATTTTAAAAACATCAATCAAGTACCCCCCCCCCCCCCCATTTTTTTACATTTATTTTATGTTCACTGGGGAGGGTTATATTTTGAGGCCTTGCGAACGTACAGTATGCACTTTTTTATTTATTTATTTTTTTCGTCTGTGAGGTTAAAGTATTTTGATTAGAACAGTTCTCAGGATGCATCAAAACATAAAAATGCCAAAGTTCTGGAAAATAACAGAAACACCAGTTAATTTTCCTTTTGGCTGGTATAAAAAATAAAAGCCCAAATAACACTGATTTGTGGCCATCTACAAAAAGCCAAGCAGTAATACCTCTTTTCCACTCTACAACTGAGCCATGCCAGGGCCGTACCTAGCTCTCACGGTTTGGTTAACGAGAGCCTGGGTTGTTTTTCTACTGTAGGCCTGAGCTGTGCTACTGACATCACATGCAGCAAAAGACAGTTGTTATTAATTATTGTTATTAATTAACTCACTTTGAAAAAAGATGTGCAAACAAATGGTGTTCAAATATGACTAGACAAAGGGTACAGCTGTATCTTGTATCACTATATTTTGTAAATATATTAATGAATTTTTTATAATCCACACATTTTACTGATTACATCGACTTAATAAAGATCAATTAGTTTTGTTGTCGGGGGAAAAAAGAAGGTTTTAAAAATATGATTTGCCAAAGATATCCCATTTTAAGGATAGTCGTCTTTTTATTTTTTCTAGAGTTGTTTTATGTTTGGGTGGTTTAAAAAAAAAAAAAAAAAGCAGCTGCGTGAGCACAACGAGAGCCGTAGTTGTATGTATGGTACAAAAAAGTATCGTGACACGCCCAGCAGAGCCCTGATACTGGTACATAACTGTTTGCAAAACCAGGAATGGACTTGATGCAAACAAACTGACTTGATGAATTCTTCTGCAGAAAGGCCCCTTGCACAGTGCAGAGAGCAAAAGCTCTGACTGGTGGTGTGTTAAACATGCTTGTCAAAGACATGAGACCTTTATCTATGGTAGACGATGGAGGCTTTCATCAGATACCAGTTACTTGAACCAGGTTACAATATTCCTTCTAGAACACACTTCATAAAGTTAATGGAGAAAAAATATGAAACACTATTCCAAAGGCTAACAACCAGCTTCAAGTCTATTGACAACATGACATTAACAGCCAATATCTGGACAAGCATCTTAACAGAAGCATACCTGGTGTTACCTGTCACTATGTTGGGGAAGATTGGATGCTCAAAGATGTAAATCTTGCCACAAAGCCCCTAGAAGAAAGGCACACAGCTTCTAACATAGCAATTTGGATTGAAGAAGTAGTTGCAAAATATGACATCCCTGCAAGCAAAATACTGGCCTTTGTCCATGACAATGGTGCAAACATAGTGGCGTCTGCCAAAATCCTTGAAGAGAAGCATGGCTGGTCTTCAGTACGCTACACCCTCCAGATAGTTAGAAGCCATGCTTTACAGTAACAAAATATAAACCGAACTATAGGAGCAGCAAGAGCATTTCAGAAAAAGTGAATTGGCCAGTCGCAAACTTAAGGTAAAGCAGCAGCAAATGGGAACCCCTGAGCACAAGTTAATTCAAGATGTGAGCACCAGGTGGAACAGGACCATTTACATGGTCGAGAGACTGCTGGAGCAGTGATGGCTTGTGACTGCAGTTTTGTCTGTTCCTTCCGTAACTCAGAAGGGTAGAAGATACCTTGACCTGCAGCCTGAACAGTGGATTTGTTTTTTTTAACATCCCAGCAATGAAGTACACACTTGACCACGATGTGTTATAAATTACACAACATGATTTTTTCTAATCTGCCAATACCTTAGCCACTATGGTTTTTTTCTTTTGTAACTGCTGCATTAAATGTCAGGTTCATGTATGACGAAAGCAGTATCACTTATTTGCTAATTTACAAAAGACATACAATACCGGTAATACCTTAAATTCAAAAGATAAGTCTGTGCTTTGCCAAAAACTTCCAGGTAGCCATTTCTGGGCTTATTTGTAACCAATGGAAGATCCACTAGCAAGCCAATCAGAAGTGATAGCAGTGGTATGTAAAGACTTCCATGATGCAGTTTTCAGAAACTTGCGTGGTTCTCTATAAATATACCCGGAGTGTCTTTCTAGCAACAAAACGAACATAGGAAAAATAAATAAATAAAAACTAATTTGTCCAATGGGCAAAGTATAACGGCAAAACTTTGTTGTCCCTCACACAAAGGGACACGCCTGCTATTACATGCTCTAGACTAAATGAAGCAGGTAGTTTTATGCCAAATTCATTCATGATTAGATTAGCTGTCCAATTAGACCTGGGGCCCAATTCAGTTTTTTTCTTGGGAAAACAATTCTTGGAAATAGTATATAAATGAAGCCTGTAGCCAAGATCATAAACTGGGCACGACCAGGATTTGAACTAGCAATCCCCTGATTTGCATGATTCACTCCACACAGCAGTGCCTGTTTGGGCGGTATTCAGTATTGTTTTAATGTCATAGACCATTGATTACATATTCACTGGGCTAGGACTTTAACCCTTTGCAGCCTGTGATTCAAACGTAACCGAAACAGCTACTATCCTCAATACTTTTAAACAGGAGTTTTTTTTATTTTTTATATTGCCTCCTCTATGAAACAACTAACTGCCAGGCAGGATATCACCAGAGCTGATCTTATTGATGCTATGCAGGATAAGATGGCGGTCCTTGAGGACAGAAATCGTCCACTTTCTTCAGCAGAAAATTCCAGCAGGGTATCCGACCCTGAAGTCCTCTGATGAAAACCCTTTTCTGTAGTTAAATGGAGCGCATCACGTATACACAGGTGACCCTCGGGATTCAAATAAACCACGCACCATGATATTTCAATGCCGTCGTTACACTGATCGACAACAAGTCCTCCAGGCTGCTCGAAGATCTGCTCCGGTCATCGTATCGGGGCAAAAGCTCTCTTTTTGTGTGGGTTATTCTGCTGTCACCACCACGAAGAGGAGGGACTGGTGAAGTGAGAGTGAAGCTTTGCTCCCAAGGAGTGGACAATTTCTTGGTGTATCCAGCTGTTTTGAAGATTTAATCATAGAGGGAAGCATCTCTCTTTCACTACTCCTTTTTTTTTCTTTGCGCAACGTTTTCAGGATACGATGGGGGCTGTTAATCCCTCTGCTCGCAGGGCCCTGCACTTCACATCCCTTAGCCCAGATGGAACGTCGGTATCGATGGACTAACTCTGCTCTGGATTACTATTTTTTGTACCTTCAAGGTATGGAAGTAGAAACATTTTGCTCCTTTTATGATTGACAGTGACCTGTCAGGTTTGCACATTTACACTTTCTGTTTCTTGACATTAATCTAGTCATTATGTGTGGTCCTCGGGGGGGGGGGGGGGGGGGGGGATGTCTACACTGCAGATGATTGATAACCCTATTAAGAATACTACGACGGTTCATTATTGGTAATTTGGATACATGATTGTGTTAATTTTCGCGATCTTTATTAACTTCTTTGATGTTGATGTTATAGTTGGTGGCAATCTGTACTCTAATTAGTTACTTAAAGATTGAATACATGGGCTACTAGATTAT
Source organism: Acipenser ruthenus (assembly GCF_902713425.1). Classification (NCBI taxonomy): domain Eukaryota; kingdom Metazoa; phylum Chordata; class Actinopteri; order Acipenseriformes; family Acipenseridae; genus Acipenser; species Acipenser ruthenus. Next base: position 72,082,852 of record NC_081192.1, read on the forward strand.
ATGCATGCTTTATATGCATACGGTTGTTCAATTTGCAGTTCATTTTTCCTGTTCGCGAGGTGGTTTGGCTCAAAGCAAGTCCCCTGGGTAATCTGGTTCACGTTAACAATTGTTGGAATGGTTGTGAGGTGAGGAGGGAGGCTGGGGGGGGGTGGGGACAGAGTTTAGGGAGGTGGAAGTAGGGAAGGGGAGGCTGGGATTTGATGATAAAGGGGTAGATAGAGAGCAGAACCAGTGAGCGAGAGGGAGTACAGATGTTAATTGTGGCTTGAGCTTTCTGATATGTAGTGTGAGCCCTCATGCTCCCATCTCGGTTTATTTTGCTGAGTTTTATCCTGTGCTGCTGTCCTATAGGATATTGCTATATGATTAGTGCTGAGTCGGGGATCTTTCTCCATGTCATATTTTCTTGCTCTCTGAGTGCTACATCTTTTACACATTCATTCTCCCTTATCTTTATCTCTATTTTTAACCATGGGTAGTGCTGTCATTAATTCCTGAAATTTACGAGGGCAAATCATCCTGTAAAGAGAGCACAGTGCTTCTTTTAAGAGAAAAGGGTGATATTGCATGTCTGCAGGAAGCTCATTTGGTTTTTAGTTCATTTGTATTTCTGTATTGTTGTGATTTTTTTTTCTTCTGATCTGTAATGTCTCCCCCATTTCCCTCTTCCCAAGGGGTGGGGAAAAGAAAGGAAAAATGTATACAAGTAATTGTTCACAAAATAAACAATGAAAAAGCTGCACTTGACCTCCAGCTAACCGCAATAGGGAGCACTGGTATGTTAGCAGGCTGAAAAAAACAGAACTGAAAAACAATAACAAACTAATGAATTGGAATTGTATACTGCACTGCACTCTTTACCTCTGTCCTGTATTGCAGTTTAACAGCCTTTTGAAAGTCACTGAAGGTCAAGGCAGCAGTTCCTTGTACTGTACCTCATAGATGTGTCTTGAAAAGTCATTTCAGAAAAGCATTTCATGTTTGACGACTTTATTGATTTTTTTTCTCCCTCCCTTCCCTTTTCAGAGCGAGATTCACCAGCCAGTTCTGCTTTCTGAGCATGTGAAGTCAATTTCAGCCTTTATTTTTATTCTGCATTTTAAAGGGACAGACTAGGTATTCACCATCATGTGGCACAATATAATATAAAAGTAAATATTTTAAAGCAACTTTGCCACTGACCACACTTAAAGAATCCATACAACAACACTGTAGTTTATGTATAACCAGGGGTTCACATAACTTTTATCATAAGGTTCTCATGTGACAACCAGCACAAATTAGGGGTTTTAATTGATTTAAGATGACTCGATTAATCATGTCTGTGGGTGTTGGTCGATTAAAAAATCATTGATTGATTAATCTAGTCTACCCACGTGCTGTAGTAAAAAGCAGTGCACGAGAAAGAAATCCAGAAAGATAGCAGACAGTATTTCAAAAGACGATGGCAAAGGGGTTACAGGGAGATACCCAAACATTTTGCCATAACTCAGAACAATGTTTTTCAGAGGTTATTAGGGGAGCGCCAAGACCTGACTGGGAAATACACCTTTTTGACTTACTGGTGATGGTAAAAGCTCCACAGTAAATGGCAGACTCAGTGGGTCTCCAGGATGATTGACTTTATCAACTATCCAGGCAGGGATCACGTTTAATCTGACCAACACCCAGAGCTTGTGTCATTTCAGACCTACTGTAGCTCAGCACCTCTATCACCCAACCCTCCTTCATTTGAAAGTGTAGCGGTGGCAGATTTTAATATTGGATACATTTTGTTGGCAGTAAAATAAAATAATAATCTAGCTTTAGATACAGCTTCAGTTTATAAAAAGGGGGGGGACGGGACGGGACTTAGCTTTTACTTTCATTTATGTGATTTGCTGCGTGCAGACTGTAGAAAACGAGCAAACAAATCTTTAATAAAATCTTTAATAAAGTTATAATAAAAAATAAAAAATAACCTTGACAAACATTACAATTACCATTCGTAATTGCATTCATATTATTTAAGGTCTGGAATAACAATACTGTAATAATAATAGTAAAATCTGTTTCATTTACGGGGTTTGGCTGTGAAACAATTAAATGGGCTTTTAAATCCTCCACGTCCTTACTTTCTCATTTAAAAGTGGAATGAAGAACGAGAAAACGAGAGCGCAACATTTAAGTGACTAGTAATACAATTGCGAATAGTGATTGTAATAAGGTGTATCCACCTCAAATATATGTTATAATTTTATTTTACTGTTTATTAGAAGGGGGGGCAGCAAAAAAAATATCTCTGAAGGGGAGCGGGCAAAGTAATTGTTCAATCGACCTCGATTGAATATATGTTTTTTATAGGCCATTGCTGCACTATCTGCTGCCGTTGTCATAGTTCCACTTTAAGTTGTTTTTAACGGCAATAGTTTTGAAAAATTCCCAAAATTTCCACGAGATCCAATATGGCGGTCGAACCATGTGATTTTTTTCATTTGGGGACGCCAGTCTGGTTGTCCAGACATAGGCACCTACATACGTATGCGTTTTCATAACTCTGCGATGTTGTTTGGGAAGAAAAATAATAATAATAATAAACACTAATAATAGCAATAACAATAGGCTTCCCAGCCTATGGCTTGGAAGCCTAATAAACATAACAATAACAATAGGTTTCCCCAGCCTTTGGCTGGGAAGCCTAATAATAACTAGAAGTTGCAAGCAACTTGACGGCTTCCAAGGCATTCTTGTTCCTATCTGTGTTCCGTAGTAAGCATGACCCTATCTGCACTCTGTAAGGAGTTATAAGCTAGTTTTGCACTTTACCTTAAGGAGAGGTCAAAGGTCAGGGTCAAGGCAGTTTTTGAATAACGCATATATGGGTTCCTATATGTGTTCCATAGTAACCATTACCCTATCTGCACTCTGTAAGGAGTTATAAGCTAGTTTTGCACTTTATCTTAAGGAGAGGTCAAAGGTCAGGGTCAAGGCAGTTTTTGAATAACGCATATATGGGTTCCTATATGTGTTCCATAGTAACCATTACCCTATCTGCACTCTGTAAGGAGTTATAAGCTAGTTTTACATTTGACTTTAAGGACAGGTCAGAGGTCATGGTCAAGTTAATTTTTGAATAGAGCATATATGGGTTCATTTGTGTATTCTATAGTAACTATGACACTGTCTAAACTCTCAAAGGAGTTCTAAACAAGTTTTGCATTTGAGCTTTAGCAAGGTAATATGCGCAATTTCACCATAGCTGAAATTTAATTAGCTTATGGCGGCCATGTTTTTTTATGTAGCGAGTTGCTTTGCACAAACTTGATAGACAACCTTGCCAAAGCTATGTATGCAAAGTTTGGCTTCAATCGGCATAACGGTTTCAGAGAAGATGTTTGAATATTTTTGACAAATCCAATATGGCTGCCAAACCATGTGACCAATCGACTTGTGTTGAACAAATGTAAATATAGGCCATAAGGGTAGTATGTGCCCCAAGTTTCACACCTGTACCATAAGAGGTTTTGGAGAAGAAAATGTTGTTAAATTGGCCAATATTCGCGAAAAATCCGATATGACTGCCAAACCATGTGACCTATGACTTTATTTTCGCTCTGACACAACTTCCCAAAGGCCTCTACCACCACTCTATGAAGATTCACAACTCTACAACATTGTAGCTTAAATGAATACTGCAATATGTGCAAATTGACCATAGCTGAAATTTGATTGGCTCATGGCGACCATGTTGTTTTATGTAGCGACTTGCTTTTAACAAACTTAATAGACAACCTTGCCAAGGCTATGTATGCAAAGTTTTGCTTCAATCGGCATAACCATTTCAGAGAAGAAGACATTTGAATATTTTTGACAAATCCAATATGGCCACCAGACCATTTGACCAATCAACTTTTCTTGAAGAACTGTAAGTCTAGGCCATGAGGGTACTCTATTGCACCAAGTTTCACATCTCTGCGATAAGCAGTTTCGGAGAAGAAGATTTTTTAAAATTGTGCACATTTTTTTAGAAATCCAATATGGCTGCCACACCATGTGACCTATTATCTTCATTTTCGCTCTGACACAACTTGCCTTAGGCGCCTACCACCTACCAACGATGTTGATTTTACAGACATATGAAAATTTGGCTTGGAAAATCCAATATGGTTGCCAAATCATGTGACCAATCAACTTCATTCTTACGTTGACATTAATTTCTCATAGTCCTATACTACCGTATGAAGTTTCATCACTCTACCACATTGTACCATAGAGAAACACTGCATATATGCAAATTGACCATAGCTGAAATTTGATTGGCAATATTTAGACCATGTCTCATCCAGTGTCAACATTGGATCGATCATTCATTGCCTGAAGTCTGAAAATGTAATTAATGAGCTGTCAAATTCTAGTCAATATCAGCATTGTCTGGCATTTTTATGGACAATGGATACCGTGTTGTCCAATGCATGCATTGGTGAGACAATATCCAGTCAGCATTGTTCTCTGAGGACAGGTTTTGTCCATCTAAAAGAAAGCAATGGCCCAATTCCATTCAATGTCAGCCTTAGAATGGATGTTGGCTCGGGTGTAATACTATATCATACTGTTGCTAGAAAGTAAAGGTAAAGTTTAAAATGTACACATTTTTATTTTAAAGCACCTGTAGGACATTTCTGACAGCATGTTTTTCTTTAGCTGGTTACAGTGCAGCAAGCGTTGACCTTGAGCTATGAGGACTGATTCATCCACATGAAAGGCTAGTGAATTAGTGCCTCCCCACGCAATGTTCCCATTGTGATCACAGTTTGTAACTTTAAGTCTGATGTTTACTGTCAACCTCTAATCCCCAGGTCTAGCTAATATTTTCTGCCGTGATAATAGTAATAATGAGCCCTGGCTCCGCTGAAAGAGGCAAGTCATCCATAGAATAGTAACAACAGGCAAAGACACAAATAGATTATTGACTGCCACGTAGCATTCTGGGGCAGACTCTCTCCTATTGTCTTGGGTGATTAATGATTAACAGGGGTACATCTGAATTTACCCGAGGGATGGACATTGGGTTTGCCCTGTTGTTACTCAGAGGGACTCAGGAGCTAATTGGCATATTAAAACATACAGTACATCATTACTGAGGCCATGGTCTTTCAAGCAGCAGCCTGATATAATAAATGATTCCTTTGAGCCTCTTTACAACATTATGCTATAGTACTGTACAAAAACCTTGTTGATTTTCAAGTTGGTAGTTTTAACTGCAAACTCTTATGCTTCCCTCCTTGAAGTACTCTTTGGAAAAATCCACAAAGCCTTTTACTTGTAATGTATTCGTTTTTTCTAAAACTAATGAGAACCCACTTGAGACTATATACAGGTCTATAAATAAAATGTCTGATTAGTTTTTTTCTGGTTTGGACAACACGTTTTTCCCCCAAATGATGTGTTACTGAAAAACAAAAAATTTGATTTTTCTTTTTACTTTTAATAAAACTTCCATCATACCAGATGCTCTTCATAAAATTCATGAATGCATAAAGGTCACTTGAAAGTAGTTACATTGCTTATTTCATTACTGATATGTACTGTATTAAGCAGCAGATGTAAGACGGAATGGCAGGATGGGATTATGAATAGATTTTTCAAGATGAAAGGTAGTTTTGCTTTTGTAGGACTGATATCCCATTATAAAATGTAGGCTAAAAACAATTAAATTAATTCAACAAATCCTCTTAAAGTAGCATACAACACACAGACTTGTTTACACTTAGATACATGCACATTAATTTAGATTGTCCCCCAATTGTTTTAAAGTTGTTACCCGACTCAAATTGAGTCGGAACATTGTACGTCAGTGGCAATGCATGTGAGAAAAGCTGTTCAGTGTCCCAAGGTAGAAATGGGGTCATCACATAAAGAAACTGCATTACTTGCGAATTGTGAATCGGTTATCCTTTGAAAATTGGGTTAATCGTTGATAAAGAAGCAATTTCATGCAATGTTTAAATAAGGAAGGCAGTTCTGCAAGAACCCCCCTTCCATGTGCCCCCTGATAATTATCACGCATTGAAAGACTTGCCTAAGGGCCCCTGCCACGCTAAAAGCCCTTAGGCAAGTCTTTCAATGTATGATGCCGGGCTCTACGTTTCCTAAAATGTGGTCTCTTTGACAGACAAGACAAAAGACTGCATTGAAAAACAAGCAATTTGGAGCTAGGGTGAGAGAGAATTAATTCTGTTTCTCCAGAGTGTCCTTGGCTGAGGTAGTCTCTTTGTGAGCGGAATCACAAAACAGGACCTGTGAATATGGAGGGCCGTCCCCACCCATTACTGGGTATTTTAAAGGGGAAGATGAGAAATCTGAGAACCACAGCAAAATAAATAAAACGAAAGCAGCAGATGGGACACATTTCTATCTGACCTCAAAGATGCCAAAAAAGGGCAGAGGGTTTGGTCAGTTGCTGACAGTCTTTGACATAGTCTGTGATCCAATCTCCTACCCTTTCCACAACCCATATAAAGTCTCTTTAAATGGGTAATAATAACCAAGTATTTAAAGTTTGACTTCTTAAGTAATGGAATGCTGTTTTTGGAGGTTCATGGTTCGAAGGTTCACCTGCACATCCCAACCTCTCAGGCACTGATAGACTTATGTGCCAGAGGCTTACAGTCAATAACACAGGGCAGTTGAGCTGTATTCTTGTGTGTAATGTGTTTTTTGCAGAGCACCAACACCCTTGGCTAGCTTCAGTATGTTATATGTGACCACCGATTCAGATTTGGAAGAAAAACAGCAAGCATAATGGATGCAAAGTCATATACATCTTTAGGAAGGACACCAGGAGTGAAGCTATGGCCCGATCCCTTGTGTACAAGACTGTAATGTTATCTTTCCATCAAGAGCATCACAGCAGCATTGACTAAAGTCCCCAGCAGGTTGTTAAAGCAGTTGTTTGCAGCAAGACTTTTTTTTCATTTTCTTTAGACACATCAGGAGACAAAATGTGAGACAAAAACAACCTTTTTTGATGAAAGAAATGTCTACCCTCTAGAGAAACTAATTTTCTTACTTCTTTTGGAGAAAAGATGTAGCCAAAACTCTCTTCTTTTAGATTTATTTCCCTTTAAAACCTATTCTCTTTCATGTTTTAGGGACCTCAAACGAGAGGAGGCCATTCAGCCCATCTTGCTCGTTTGGTTGTTAGTAGCTTATTGATCCCAGAATCTCATCAAGCAGCTTCTTGAAGGATCCCAGAGTGTCAGCTTCAACAACATTACTGGGGAGTTGTTTCCAGACCCTCACAATTCTCTGTGTAAAAAAGTGCCTCCTATTTTCTGTTCTGAAAGCCCATTTATCTCCATTTGTGACCCCTGGTCCTTGTTTTCTTTTTCAGGTTGAAAAAGTCCCCTGGGTCGACATTGTCAGAACTTTTAGAATTTGGAATGCTTGAATCGGATCACCGTGTCTTCTTTGTTCAAGACTGAATAGATTAAATTCTTTTAGCCTGTCTGTATACGATATGCCTTTTAAACTCGGGATAATTCCGGTCGCTCTTCTTTGCACTCTTTCTGAAGCAACAATATCCTTTTTGTAGCAAGATGAGAGAACTGAACACAATATTCTAGATGAGGTCTTACTAATGCATTGTAAAGTTTTAGCATTACTTCCTTTGATTTAAATTCAACAACTTTCACTATATATCCGAGCATCTTGTTGGCCTCTTCTATTGCTTCCCCACATTTCTTTTTTTTTTTTGTTTAATTTAGTTGTTGCCAATTTTTTTTTTTTTTTAATTTTTATTATTTTCTCCCCAATTTGGAAATGCCCAATTATTTTTAGGCTCAGCTCATTGCCACCACCCCTGCACTGATTCGGGAGGGCGAAGACGAACCTACGCTGTCCTCCGAAGCGTGTGCCATCAGCCGACCGCTTTTTTTCACACTGCGGACTCACCATGCAGGCACCCAAGAGCTACAGCATCGGAGGACAACGCAGCTCTCGGGCAGTTTACAGGCAAGCCCGCAGGCGCCCGGCCAGATTACAGGGGTCGCTGGTGCGCGGTGATCAGAGGATACCCTGGCCGACCTACCCCCCCCCCCCCCCCCCAGACTATAGAGCACATCCTGAACTCCACGTGGCGCGCCTTTACTGGATGCGCCACTCGGGAGCTAAAATGAAGACATTTCTGAGTCAACATAAACTCCTAGATCTTTTTCATAGATTCATTCTTCAATTTCACTATCTCCCATATGATATTTATAATGCACATTTGTATTCCCTGAGTGCAGTACCTTACACTTTTCTCTATTAAATGTCATTTGTCATGTGTCTGCCCAGTTCTGAATGCTGTGTGCTAGATATGGCAGGGCTGGGAGGTTAGACTTCCCTCCCTGCCTAATTGAAACGTAATATGCAGCACATGGTCAGGTGTTAATTGACTAATTGATCATCAATTAACCCTGGCCACATACCTTTAAAAAGGGACTGGAAAGCCAGTCTCTTGTTCTCCATTTGTTCTGTGATTTGCTTACAAGCTTAAAGCCTCATGACTGTGTCTGAACCAGGGTGAGTGGACCAAAACTGAGGGCCACTGTGTGTAGAACTGGGATCCTTAGAACCAAAAGAACGTCTGCGTGTATTCTGGTGTTCTAGTGAATGGAGATCCCTCACGACTGTATGTCCAACCAGGGTGAGTTACGGGTTATCGCCACGTGTATACCAGGATAACTGCAACCAAGAATGGCTGTGTATATACCAGGGTTCAATTGTTATGTAGGGATTCATTTAGGGGGATTTTAATCCCACAAAAGTTTATTTAGTTTGAGTTAGGAAGAAGATTCCTGGTGCGGGACCTCTCTGTGTAGTGGGAGTAGTACACGGCTCAAGCTTGGCCACCTTTTATTTATTTTTTAGCTGTTTTTGAACTGTGTTTTGTTTTGTATTTATGTACACTGTGTTTGTGTATGTTCTCCTGCACTAGGGATGCCATTATTGGTACCCTAGTGGCAGCCACCTACAACTACACCTGCCGGTTTGTTAAGAACCACCTGGTTACTCTAGCATTTTTCTCTGTTCTGATGCATCTGTAACGTGACAGTGGCTATTCACACCTGTGTCAGATTTGTGTAAATATGTATCAATGTAAATATGTAGTCGCGGCTACACCACCCTAAGTTTTATAGAGCTTAAGGAACTCTCCAACAGTTAAAAAGTTAACAATTATCTTAGTGAGGAGCAGCCCAAATGCCAACAATCATGGAAGGGAGACCACCACAAGGCAAGTATTTATAAAAGGAAGTTTTATTTCTTTATTTGTACAAGGAGACAAATACAATCTCCAAGACCAATAACATAAAGACAAAGGAACAATAAATATACTAATATAGATAATAAAATCACAAGAAGTTTAAAAATACTAAATTGACCTCATTACCTTACCGTCCACCCATGGTGTACAGCACTATACCCTTGAGGCCACCTCTAGCTAAAATAAAACAAAATACACCCTTGGGGATACTCCTTTAAGCTTAAATATAAATGAAATTACCTACTGGTCTCATTTTGCAGGCTTGCTGCTTTGCTTTGAGTCCTGTTTCTTTTCTTTCTTTTTGTCTGTGTTTCTGTATGCTTTTAAACTGTGCTGGCAACAGATTATTGCTTTCAGGTGTGGGTGATAATTAGTCTAGTTGCAGGGACGTGCATATAATAAAAGAAAACAATCCAAAACAGTGAAACGTGACAAAACAAATATGAAATAAATAAGAAAACTAAAAATACTGATGTGAATAATAAATCTCTATTAGTGTACACAAATATATTAAAAAATAAGCATTCAAACAATTACCAAAAGTGCCCCCTACACATCCAAGTGAGGGGAGCATGATCAGTGATTCATTTAAAATGTCTGCCTAACAAATATTTGAGAGATTGCAAAGCCAATTTAATGCCTCAACACTCTTTTTTCCACTATAGCATAAATTATATTCTTGGGGAGTGTGGCAGGGCAGAAGAGACCTATGTGTAATCAGTGGGGCAGGGCATATTGTATTATTGTGGGTTGATTTAAATGTAGTGTTTGGGGTTTAAGAACGGGTGATTTAGTGTATTGTTGTATAGTATAAATATGGTCTGGCATGGGCAATGTTAGCAGCTCTTCTCTGCAAGACATCTTGTGAGAATGCGTGGTCTGCAGCAAATAATTATTGACAAAATGGCTGTCGACCATGCAAGTTAAAGTCTCGTTCAGAATGTGGTCATCTCCAGATTGATTAAATCTTTGCTAATCTGGAGATGATCACATGTATAAAAACCACAGCATTTGCTTAACGGGGTGGGTTTACAGTGAAGAGGTAAGTGAGAGAGAGAGAGAGAGAGAGAAGGAGAAACAAATGTAAAAAAGTAAACAATTGCTACTCGTGTTGGAAGGACCAGCAGGGTACTTGTTTTGGGTGGAGGGATTATTTTTGTGAAACCTTTTATTTTGCTCTGTGAGCAGTGTTTTGGATTTGTTCTTGAAAATGTAATAAGTACATGCACCAGCGCATCAACCTGCAGTACTCGTGTCTGTCAGCTTCCTGGTCTGCGGACGTCACCACAAAACTGTCCTGTCACAGGGAGTAAGTTTGTAATGGTATTCCGTGGTCGCCAAATTCTGTAATGGTGGATTAATATTTACCCCCCCACGTCACCCCGCCCCACCCCACCCCCGGAAAAAGAATTAAATGTGTCCACTACTAGGATTACAGAATAACATTAATTGTATATCACTAATTTGAAGCCAAAAAGGATAACTAAATAAGTTCAATTTTCAAGTTCAAGTTCAACCCCACCAATCAGAACAAAATAGCTCTAAAGTTATAACTAATACTAGTAGGAATGACATAGCATAAAAGCAGGCAACATACAATGCATTGTATTTAGAAAAAGAACATCACCATACAATAAACATGTGCAAACCTTTTAACTAACAAATTGTGTACAATTAAGCAAGGACAACTAACACTGCTGGATTAATAAATTAGCAACATAACACATTAAATATGTGCACACAGTTTATCAACAATTATTCACAAGTTAATCACAAGTTATTCACAAGTAAGCAACAACAACTAGCAAGGTTGGTTTGTCACCCTCCAATTAATAAAGTGCATTAGTGCATATCACTGAATCTTAAATCTAGATTGGGAACCAGACAGACACAGAAGCATACAAAAACAAAGAAAGAGCATAATGATTCAATTTGCAGCAGTTAACAGGTAAGTAAGCTATAAAATCAAGCAGCCATGTTATTGTAAACCATAAAACCACGCAGCAATAACACTTGGTAAGTAAACAGCAGCCCATTTAAGTCTGGAAGACAAAATATGATGGTCTCCCTGTTCAGCAGTCTGCAAAAGGTTCACGTCTCAGTATTTATCCCATGCTGTTCAAGCATAAACAAAACATTTCACCACTTCTCCATTCATGAATGCCCAAAGATATAGCAATGTAGTAAATGTATCAACAGTCAATGTAAGTAATCCGGAAAAAGAAAGTAAAGTTCAGCCCAGTCAGTTCGAAAAAATATTCTTTCAAACCAGTTTGGCGACGGTGCACCTGGGGAAATCAGCTGATAGTTCCAGGCAATCCAGGCGACTTCCCAAATACAAACTCCAAAGTAAGAAAAATACGACCAGCATCAGCGCTGGCAACTCAGCTTACTCGTTTCTTCGATAATATATTGTTAGTTAAACTTTGCATTATGCTTTAAAATAAAACCAACTGCTACAAAAGCAAAGTCTCTCTCCCCTCACATCTTTTCAATCTGCGTGGTTGCTCTGCATCCCCTGCTACATGCAAGCTCTCTCTCTGTCTCTACTGGTCCTTGCAAGCTTCCCCTCTGCTCCCTATAGGCAGCTATTAAAGGAACATTAATTCGAGCCAGTTCACGTTTACCGATCGCTACAAGTTTCCTACTAAGAAACAGGAAAGGGTATTCTTTGTTGTGTTAACACTGCTCTACCCAACCCTGGATGCATCAGTTTGTACAATTGTACGTAAAGTTGGGAGTGATTAAAACAGGTTGTGCGCACAAAGCATCTTTGAAATGTGTGGCAAAGTGGCTGCTGATTGGAAACAGGTGCAGAGGTGATGCAGTGCAGAAATAATCAAAGGTTTTTTTTTATTTATAACTACTGGTCTGGCGACCAAACAGTAAACCTCCGGCAATACACACCAATGTGTAAAGCACGGAAGAAACAATAGTAAATGGATTGCAGTCCAAATAATAAACACACATTATCTGCCCTACAATAATACAATTCACGGTCACCAGTCCGGGTGCATGCAGTAGTACTCGTGGTGGGTGATAACAATTTAACAGTGACTGTGGTGTAGTGTTGTTCCGGGTAGTGCTGGCCCAAGGCGACAGCTCCGGAGATGTGTTAGCCGTCTAGCGATTTACAAAAACAAATGTGGAGTATACAATGCTCGTTTACAGTTTGCATTGTCTGGAGCTTGGTGTTATTTACATTATAGGCAATACACTATGGATAGAACTTGAAAATACTTTTTAAAAACACCCTTTTCTTAAACCAATACAGTACTAGCATCATTTCAAAAGCAAAACTGTATTTATCTTAAGTATTTCAATTGTGGGGAAACCTCAGCGTTTCTATAAATATATTTCAAGGACAATTCTCATGCTGCTCATTATAGCTATTTGCCACACTCATCACTCATAACAACATTGTGCCAACAATTTATTCTTTTGAATGATTGCCACAGTAATGTCTTTGGATCTTTTAATTAGATATACAAGGGATGCAATGTTTTGTTGCACTTGTTTGTAACATTTTATTTCAGATAGAATAGTCTTCATGCATGCTCCAGGTACAGACACTGTCCCCTCCATTTTTGAAACGATAGGTTGCGGATGCAACCCCGGTTCCCTGAAAGAGAAAATAACCATCAAGGTATGGGACATTGCCGTCAGGCAGTAGGGATTGGCTCCAGAGCGACCTCGCGGCTTGATGGTTATTTTCTCTTTCAGGGAACCGGGGTTGCTTCTGCAACCTATCGTTCCCTTTCAAGTCGAAAATAACCATCAAGGTATGGGAACAGTGTACCCAAGCCGTCGCGAGGGAGGATTCTCGGCAGTAGGACAGACTTACGTCATAACGCAACTGCGTAGGCAGTACATCTACGCATATGCGGAGCTGCGCCTCAGCGTCTATGCTCGCAATGACACCTGTCCTAAGGTAGTCACACCATATTGTCAACCACTCTATACGTCCGCAACCTGAGGCGTCATAGAGTGTAACACAGATGCTCCAAATGACGGAGCAGAGGATTCCAGTACATTCAACTGGTAGAACCTCGTAAAAGTATGCGGTGTAACCCAACTGGCTGCAGCGCAAATATCAGACACCGGCACCCCTCTAAAGAGGGCCCAGGATGTTGCCATACCCCTAGTGGAATGAGCCTTCAACTGCCCTGGTGGAAATGCATACAAATGCATTTGTGAGCCAGTGCATCGACTCCTAGGGGGCTGTCGAGGTCCTCCACCGAGAACCATAGGGTACAGTGCGTGGTCTCTCGCGAAGAGAAGAGATCGACTTGCGCTGTGCGGAACCATTCCCAAATGCGCTCTACCACCCGAGGGTGAAGACGCCATTCGCCTGCAAGAGGACCTCCTCTGGACAGGAGATCCGCTGCGTAATTGACTCTGCCCGGTAGGTGAACTGCACGCAGAGAGGCTAAACGTGGTTGTGCCCAAAGCAACAGCCGTGTTACCATCCAGTGAAGACCGGGGGACCGCAAGCCGCCCTGGCGGTTGATATACGCCACTACCGTGGTGTTGTCTGACCGCACTAACACATGCTTGCCTAGAAGCACTGGCAAGAAGTGCAGAAGGGCGAGGTCCACCGCTCTGAGTTCCAGAGCATTGATGTAGGCCGACCTCCAGGGTCCTGACCACACTCCGCGAGTCCCCGACCCATTCCAGACTGCTCCCCAACCCTGGTTGGAAGCGTCGGTCGTAATAACCTCCCTTCGGAAGATGGGACCCAAGCGTACGCCCTGGCGGATGTTCGACGGAACTTTCCACCAGCGCAGTGCTTCCCAGCAGGTTCGGGATACTCTCAACCTGCGGTGTGTGTCTCTCCGCGGATGCAATGCGAAGGCATTGAACCAGGCCTGCAGAGGTCTCTGGTGTAGTAAGCTCAAAGGAAGGGCTTGCGAGGTGGCAGCCATCAACCCCAGCATGCGCTGACACAGCTTCATGCTGACTGTTTCTCTCAACCTGAATAGGGAGAGACACCGCTCCAGCGAGGCAACTCTTTGTGTCGACAGGGTCGCTTCCATGGACACAGAGTCCAGATGCAGACCCAAGAATTCGGTCTGTTGGCTCGGCACGAGGCGGCTCTTTTCTGAGTTGACCTTCAGACCTAGCCGCTGAAGATGGTCTGTAACCATCACTGTGTGCTGTGCCAACTGCTCCTTTGACTGCGTGCAGACGATCCAGTCGTCCAGATAGTTCAGCAGTCGGATGCCTTGAGCCCACAAGGGAGCTAATATGGCATCTATACACTTCGAAAAGGTTCAAGGAGCTAGAGACAGGCCGAATGGCAGGACACAAAACTTGTAGACCCTGCTCTGAAATGCGAATCGTAGATACTTCCTGTGACCCGGACAGATGGGAACGTGAAAGTACGCATCTGTCAGGTCTACGGTGGTAAACCAGTCACCCTGCCGGACAGACTGGACAATGTGCCTGTGCGTAAGCATCTTGAACGACAACACCCGTAGGTATTTGTTCAGTACTCGCAGATCTAAAATAGGGCGGAGCCCACCGTCCTTTTTTGGCACTAGGAAGTACTTGGAGTAGAACCCCTGGTCGGTCAGAGCAGGGTCTACTAGTTGAATGGCACGCTTCTTGAGCAATGCCTGTATTTCCATATTCAGAGCTGAGGACTGAACCGAGTCCTTCACTGCAATTACCACCACTCCCCTGAAGGGGGGGGGGAGGGGGTTTAACCGGAACTGAAGGGTGTACCCGGTGAATATAGTTTTGCGCACCCAGATGTCGTTGGTGCATTGTTGCCAGAACAGGAGCCGTGGAACAGTGTAGGGGTGTGTTAACAGCTGCCTGGGTTTCTCAGGGCTGCTTAGGCTGCGCTCGCTCACGAGGGGCCTGGCCAGAGCCACGAGGACGCAGTCTGCCACCTCCTCTAGGGCGCCACCCTCCGCGCTGCGGTCTTGCAAACACGGGTTGGCTGCGTGCTGATACACCCAAAGGGGCGGTTTTACTGCCCTGTGGTTGCGCCTGCTGCTGCGGCGGTGCCCTGTGCCACTGGCGCTCCTGTGGCCGCCTTGGCTGGAAGGGTTTGCTTGGCCACATTTTTGCCAACTGCTGTGACGCCTCACGCGCCTTGACGGAGCGTTGTAGCATCTCCTCAACCGCTGGGCCAAATGTGTGCCCCGGTGATATCGAAGCATCTAGCAATGGGGCCTTATTAGGCTCCTGTACCCTCGCCTGCGAGAGCCAGAGCTGCCTTCTTGCCACCACAAGAGAAGCAATGCTCCTGCCCTGTGCTCGCACATTCAATTGAGCCAGCTTAACCAATAGCTGCGCAATTGCACCCAGCTTGGTCCTAAGGGCAACAGATGGGCACTCAGGCAGATCACGGAAGAGCGCCGCCTGGTAGACCGTCAGGAGGCTGGCCACGTTAGACAGCCTAACTGCCTCTGTAGTCGCGGCGTACCCCTTTTTTAGGTTGTCCTCCGTAATCCTACACTGCCTGTTAGGGCAGGAGGGGTCCTTAGCCAGCCCCGATAATGTTGGCGCATTGACCAACGCGGTGAACACAGCGCCCACTGGTGGGAAGGACGCTAACCCAGCTTCGCTCACCCCGTGCATGGTGAAGGCCGAAGCCTTGCGAGAAGTTGCAGGGGCGGAGGCCGGGGCCCCCCAGGTGGACTGCACCTCCTTAATAAAATCAGGGAATGCTGGTAGCATCCTGGACTGAAGGGGCTGAGCTGACGGCGACTCAAATAGAGAGCGTCGTGTTGGCTCTAACACAGGCCAGTCCACGCCTAAGTGACGAGCTGCCCTCTCCACCACTGACCACATAGGGTCATTAGTATCCAGCACTTCAGGGTCATCCATTGTATGGGTCATCCATTGTATGTCACTCATACAATGCAGACTGCACATGCTGAATACATGTGTTATATTAGAAAAATTCTAAACGATACAGTACATCAATGCAATTTTAGAAACTAATGGGCGGACTGCAAAAAATTGGCCAGCGGGCTGTATGTTTGTATGTATGTATTAGCTCTTTATTTTAAATTATGTCATTCAGCTTTAACTGCAACCTATTTTAATAACCTGCAATTTACAAAAAAAAAAAAAACAGCTATAGTGTTTGAAATTAAGAAGTAATAGTCGATTTCTTACTTTCCTCCAGAATTATACAGAGAGGATTGCACATATCGCAATAATATGTGGTAATTATTCTGCCAGTTGCAATTAAGTACGTAAGGATCTTTTTTTATGTCTGTTGCGGGAGCAAGCGAGACCTCCAGGGTTCAGATATATTTTTAACTGCCTTGTATTCATATCTTCTGTGTGTGTTTGCATATCATTTGTTTTTTAGGTTTGTGTCCCTTCAGTCTTTTTACGAAGTACAATCAGAACAGTGTCACATTTGTCCAGTGCACTAGGATTTCTTCCAGCCTATGTTTAGTTGGATTCACAGACACACAGACTCCCTGTCATTAAAAGCTGTAGCTACTCATGTGTATAATACAACTGCTGCATGCCATGCTAAAGCTCACGTGGAATTATATTAAATTTCCAACACAGAGGACAGGTTTACAGGACGTGAAAGTGGGCTTCTACCAGGTTGCTGGCTTCCCCAATGTGATTGGTGCTATTGATTGTATTCCCATAACACTGTCACCCCGATTTATGGAGCCTGCTCTGCAGGGTGACAATGCAGACAAGAAAGAGAATTGAGGCTGCGTCTTATCAATCAATATTTCTCGAGTAAGCAGAACAAAAATATGCCATTGCACAACATGACTTTTATTGTATATGCATTAAAGGAGAAAGTAAAAAGCCTTTCTTTTTCTTTTTTTTTTTTTACATCAGACAAGAAATACATGTTAAAATTAAAAGGTAATAAGTGCAGTTTCACTTTATGTTGCCTCTGCCTGTCCCCTGCCGAGTGCTGTGTCTGTTAATCGCTCATTTTTGGTCAATGTAAGCCACATCCACCTTTCACAATAAGCTACTCACCAAAAGATATGCCTGGACTGTGGTCAGGTGTAGTCTCGGACATTATCGTGCGCATTAAATTATCGCTCGCACTACATGTAGTGCCCGCACTATGGCGTGTAAATGAGTCAAATAGTGTGCACATAAATTAATACATTCTCTGTTAGTTAATGGGGCAGTACATTTAGATTTATCATGCACGTTATGCTCACTACGTGCACGCTCACTCTAAATTTAGTGCCCTTTAGCAAATGAGGCCCCTTTACCGTGCCTTCTAATGTGAAGTGTCTCTACTGTGCATATGTAATGTGTTTTTATATTGCCTTGTTTAAGTGCTACTAACAGCTGTGAACATTGACGATGTAAAACCTGTTACACTTCACTTGAATTGTACATTGATTGCCAGTTGCAATAATTCTCTTCGGTGCATGTGCGGATACTACCATTTATGTAAAAATCCTCCTAAACCAGAGAACAAATGTGGGTTCGAATTGAGGTTGTCATCCTTTCTAAATGTCAAGTATTACTGTACAGTCAGTATTCATGCCAGGATGTCATTTAATTCTGAGCTTGCTCTTTCCCCGAGAACAAATTGGCATGGTTCTGGAGTCAGGTTTGGCTTTGTACATTTTCCTTTATAATAGGACAACATAGTAGCATTTCACTGACTGGAATTACATTTAAAGGGCATGCTGTAATGTAAATATGTTACTGTGACAGGTAGATTTAACTCATAACTACTCCATACTTTATTGGGGATGGCGTGTAATTCTGAAATATAACCTTAGCCAGGTTGCTAGAGGGACATTGAGAGAATAATGGGACTCTGTAAAGTCATCTACATTTATTTAATTTGGAATTATACACATGTTACAGGTAGACCCTGGTGTAGGTTCTTGGGTGCATGTGTGTCTTTATGAAAGCAGCTGGGACATACAACCGGAGACACATTGCTAAGGAAATAATTGAGCAGGTAGGCTGGCCCAGCTGATCGGGAGGTCTGGATTGGCTGGGGGTCGTGCCCGGGGAGGCTGCGCGGAGCTCAAAAAGCCTCTGCTCTACAACTCTGGGCTACTGCACAGCCATAGCCATACAGACGAGCACTGAGCGAAAGACTTAGGTTGTGTTGCAGATTCGTATCAACCCAGGAGTTGAAGCTATGGAGCCAGCACTAACCCCGGGGGCATCTACCCCTGCACACGATCAGAACCCAGGAGAGCGTCCGCTCCACAGGATTAACTACTACGGAACCCTTGAACTGCAAGACTCTGCTCGTGAAGGCATTGCCCAACTGAGCCCATGTGAAGAGACAGGAGTCGCCGTGAGAAGGCCGGGACTCCGGAATCCCAGAAGTAGTTTAGTTTAGGGGAGGCTGATCCCAATCAATCAATCAATCAAATGTATTTTGTATAGCCCCTTTCATGCCAAGGCATCCCAAACAATGTATAGAGAGGGTTTGCGTAGAGTAGTAGGCTCCATGGACCATGACATTTCTTTTAGTAAGGCCAGCGCTCTCCTTGTGTGGCAAACTTATTTTGAGGTTTGTTTTCTTTATTAAAGGTGACACAAGGGCTACCATTGCTGGTACCCTAGTGTCAGCACTTGTGTTGATTAAATCTGCGCACCTGTGCGACGTGTCAACACCCAATGTGTCTACCTCATTATTATGCAGTGACGACCCACACATGTGTCAGTGACCACCCTGTTATAACATAAATAACATAAATAATATTGTTTGTGGTGTTTTGGTGGTGGTTGGCCCGTGTGCCTTTTTGTTTTATATTTTGTGTTTTTGTTTGTTTATTAAAAGTGCTTGTGAGTGATTAATTGCAGCTTTCCTGGTCTCCTGAGTCTCTATCCTGCCAATAACACCTGGCCCACCCTCGGCTATCCTGTCACACAACAAAATATAGCAATTTCAGACATTCTGTTTAATATTCATTTGAACTGCGTTTGGAATATGAAAGAAAATCTGTTCACACTCCATTTGCATAAATTATCTTCCAAAGTGTGAATCTGCATACCACAGGGTAATGGTATTTCGTTAAAGTCATTAAATACCTGGGTGACACAGGAAAGGCACTGTTAATCGAGTGGAAATTTGATTGCATGTCACTGTGTTATGTTGATGCATTAAATTCCTGTATTCAATATAACAATTTTATATATAATTATATATATGTATAATTATCTGCAACCATGCCAGCTTTTCATCTCAGCATTCAGCAAGTATCTCAGAAGTGAAGCAGAGGTGCTCAGTGTTGGAATAAGTGTTGATGACTCAGTAGGAGACACTATCAGAGTGGATCATTCTTATATACAAACTAACACAGTGGACCCCAGCCTTCAACAATTTAGTGAGGGGCAGTAATGCTGTTAATATTATTTTAGGTCAAATTAATTTTGGGGCCACTTGGAATTTGCTTATCAAAACATATACATTCATACAGAAACATGTGAGTATATATACGTGTGTCTGTGTATTTGTTAACATAAGAACAAATTAATTCTTTAAGAAATGCATTTACTTTTAAATTTATAAATAAATAAACGTAAGTACAAATATGTAGATGGAAAAAAATGTACCGTTCCGTGATGCAAAATGACATTCTGGACAGGAGGTAGTAGGGACTCTGTGGAATTAAAGAGGATATGAAGAGACTTGATTTTACAGCCGCTTGTGTTGCATAGTATTAGATTCTGCCATGCAGTACCTCCACAAATAACACAGAGAAGGTCTTCTCTTAGAGATTTCAAAAGGAATGCCTGAGACCTACTGGCTACTATAAACTGGGGAAAGGAAAGAGCAATGCAAATATTCTTGGCATACTGTACAGATGATGGGAAAATGTGCTTGTCAAGCTCTGGCGAAACTACCACAAAATATGCATAGGCATTTTACATTATGAGAAGAAATATTTAAAAAATATTTTTCATTAATGTGTGTATTTCCACAACTTGGTTATCATCACAAAACTGCATGCTAAGTACAGCTTGTGTTTATTAGAAAATGGTAGCTACAGGGTATTATTATGCCTGTATTTTGAAGTGGATCCAGTGTTTTAGAAGCTGTTTCCATGAATAGTACCAAAACAGAGTATATCAAGCAGCTCACAAGTTGAAGATCCAAAAAAAACTAAAAAGTATATGTTTGACCTCAATTTTTTTTATACCACTTGATTGAATTTGGAAATGAATTCCACAGTTTAGGCACATATAAGAGGCAGTGTTGTGTGATGCTTCTGACAGCTGCTGGTGAGACCATGTTAAAAGCTCTATACTTCCTAATGTTTTGGTCAAAACAGAGGGAATATTAAAGACTTGATTGTACATAGATTTGAAGGCACAGTCCCAGTTCCGATCTGCTACCGACCAGGGTTTTATAATCCCCAATCTAGTACCAAGCAGGCCTCCTTGACAGTCCAATTGCTGTTTTTAGCAAGCTGAGGTAGCAACTGTACATTCTTTTGGTACATTGCTTGCTATTTGCGTAATGACTTGGTTTTATCCCTGTGACATATGCAAGGTCAGCCTACCTATGGACAAGCAGATGCTCTTCCTGCCCGAGTCAGCAGCACCCAAAGGAGGCACACTGGTAAACCGCATTTCTGCGAGTTTTGTGTACATTCTCCAAGCGTACGTTGGAGAAACATTTCTCCTGCAGCTCTACAGATCCCTCTGCATCTCTGAGGTTCGATGGATTGGGGTTTGCTGCCACAGGTCCAGGCCCCTTCTCAGGGAGTCATCTGGAATACTGGCATCAGTGCACCACAAACATCTGGGTGTTTACTACTGTTCAGACTGGCTACTCACTACAGTTCAAGCACAGTACCCCTCCCTTTCAGGGCGTGACTGCAGAATAAGTCAAAGACCCACAGGACATCACAGTGGTGTCTCAGGAGGTAGCAGCTCTGCTGCAAAAATGAGCTGTTCATATGATACACTCCCTTCAATTGGAGGATGGGTTCTACTCCATGCCCAAGCAGGATAGTGGTCTCAGACCAATCCTTGACCTCAAGCAGGTCAAGGAAGCTATGCTGGCCCCATTGAGACTCAAAGGTACCAGGAGTACTCTATTATTGGATGACTGGTTCGTTTTGCCCAGTCTCCTGCACTCTGTTCATCGTAACTGTTCATCGGCCACCTTCTATGGTTCGGCTTACGGTGAATCTGCAAAGAGCCAGCTCACACCTTCTCAGACAGCCTCCTATCTAGGAGTGTGCTTGGACTCTGTGTCCATGCTGTCTGCTCTTGTCGGACGGCAGAATGCAGAGAATAGCCGCCTATTCGAGCTATTCAGCTCAACAGAGTGCTCATGGTAATGACGTTCCAGAACTTTAAGCTTGAGGGTCTCAGACCATACCTCGCATGCGCCCTGTGCAAGCCTTGTTCAATAGCAGGGTTTTTCAGCCTGCATTGAACCACGGCTTCCCGTTGACAGTGTTCTTCACTATCTAAGGGCACTCTAATGGTGCAAACAGCCTGCCCATCTGCACCTCACCATAGTGTTGGGCAAGTGTTGGGCAATGTCACCAAAAAAAAAGGGAGGCCATCACCATGAACGTGTCCAGCCTAGGCTGGGGCACTGTGTAGTATGGCACTCCACATAATGGTTTGAAAGTATGTCTTCCCACTGCTCGCCATGCTCCCGCTGCGTCTGGAGAAAATCACACAGGACCTGGCAGGCGCAGGGAACATTGTGGCATCCCAATCCATCGAGCCTGTGGCTCTTGGGTGTAGCCCCTGAACGGCAACATTTAAGCCATCTGGGCTTTCCGACAGGGTTATTGACAACCTGCAAAATGCCAGAGCAGTGTCCACACATTACCTGTATGGGTATAAGTGGGGCGTTTTCAAAAGTGGTGCTAGCCTAAGGGCTTTGACCCCACGACCTGTCCCATGGCAGTTATACTGCAATTCTTTTAGCAAGACCTGTTGGTAAGGTGAATCCCCTTCTACATTAAAGGTCTATTTGGCAGCTATTCAGCTTGCCAAATGAAAATTGATTCAGTCTCCCCACGAGCTCAGCTTTCTGGCGGGGCAAAGTTTGACCACCTATGAAGGATGTTGTCCCTCGTTGGAGGCTTAACGTGGTGCTTGAAGCACCTATGAAGCCTCCCTTTGAGCCCTTGAATTCAGCTGAGCTGAAATATTTACCTTTGAAAGTGGCTTCCTTGTTTGCAATCACATCGGCTAAGTGGGTGGGTGAGATGCAAGTATTTTCAATTGTGAAAGCCTGCTTAATTTTTGCAGAAGCCAGGACAAAGGTTATGCTTCTTACCAATCCTGCTTTTTTGCTGAACACTATCTCGGCATTCCATGTCAACCAGTCTGTGGATTTGGAGGCTTCTTCCACCTCCTTCTAGTCTGACAGGGAGCTGCAGCTCCCATAAGCTCTGCCCAGCGCAATGTTGACAGGATAAAAAGTTGGAGGCAGTCTGGACAATATGTTGTCTGTTCTGGAACAAAGTTCTATGATCAAGCCTTTAGGTAGAGGCTGTCCAAATGGATCACAGATACAGTCAAGACTGCCTATGAGCTGGCCAACTTGCCCCCTCCAGAAAAGCTCACTGCTCATTCCTTACAGGGGTATGGCAATTTTATTCCAGGGTGCATTTGTCAATGATATTTGCAATGCAGTGGTGTGAGCAACTACCCATACCTTACTAGGTTCTATCGGCTGAATGTTGTGGATCCATAAAACCCTGGTTTTGGAACAAGAGTGTTAAGAGGTGAGTTCTCCCTCAATTTTTAGATCTAGCTACTTTTTACTGGGGTTCAACTTCAACTGATTATTTTTATTTTAGTACTTATATCTTGGTTCCTTTTTAAAACTCTTTGAAGCACACCTGAAGCCTCAATAGGCCTTGAACAATGTCAAGTACAAGTACAGAGTTAACCATTCACTTGTCCTCCTGCAACACTGTGCTGCAAGACTAGAGACAATTATTTCCTACATTCAGTAAGAGAAGAGAGTTGCATGGAAACAGATGAATGGTTACACTCTTGATAAACTGAGAGAACTGACGCACTAACAGGATGATTGGGAAACACTGTCTATTTTAATGCATAACCCTGATAGCTATTTATTTATGTAGTTTCCAAGTCACTCAGTTCTGTAAACCTGTTGTCTTATTTGAGATTTTCTTTCATACTGTTGAGAACCTGACAACAATAAACTCTTTCCACTCCATATGGCATGCTGACCCAAAGAAAGTCTCTGTTTAAGAAAATGGCACAATGTATTGAAATATGTCTGGGCAAATTAAAAAAGGCATTTCCAAATGGCAGCTTAGCCTTTTTTTTTTTTAGAACATTGTTTTTAATTATTTTCTTCAAAACCCAATATCCTAACCTTTAATACAATTCCTCATTGTACATTTTAAACAAAAATTTTGTGTACAATGTTCCTGACCTTTGGATTAAACAATATCCACTGATTAAAACACAGCAGTGTTTACTTTTTACACAGTCAAGTTAACTCAAACAAAGCAAATCCAGCAAGGGTCAAATACAAATGTAAACTGGTCACCTCAATCTTCCAATTCTTATTTACTTATGGAAATAAGTCTACTTACATTTTCAGATTTATTTTTAACATGGCTGGCTGTTGTCATTTTCATTGAGACACAGCCCTCCAAAAATATTAAAGGCATTTATAGGTTTCTGTTCTAGAGATGGCAGAGGATACAATTACATTGATTCAAGAATGACTTTGGACCTGCGTGGTAGTGCTGAAAATACTGCAGGGTCATTTGATTGTTTGTAATCAGAGAGCTTGATTTGTCAGAACATTTAAGAGGTGTTGAACCTGTGATGGGCTGTACACACGAGGCAAATTTAAATGTAAAGCATTAAAAAGCACTTACATTTTCACCTGACCTGGCATTGTTCGTGTCCTGCTAGCCCAATAGTCTTCATGCTTCACATCACACTGGGGTTGTGTTTGAAGGTGAAGGTGCATGTAGACCCATAAGAAGTAGACAGACACTCAGAAGTCTGATATACTTGTAAAATCTCCAGGATCCTTTGGTCATACATAACTTTAGGCAGGTTATATCATTTGCACATAACCCAACACATGGTTCCTCTACTACTTTGAGTGCAGTTGCCTCCACCAAACCCAACAGAACTCCTACTTTGTACTCTACATACATTGTTGAGGGAGGAGATATGCATGCTGGTTTCAAATATAACACCTATAAGACACAGTGCAGCTTAACATAGGGGTTTGTTACAACACCACATTAAAAACTGTCCTTGTAGTTGGAAGTGCAGGAAAAACAAATTGTTAGACACTATGTAGCAGCTTGTCACTCAGAATTCAGCAGAGATGCAGGTGTATAAGACTAAGTAGTGTTTGATATTATTATTCTTAAATGAATCTTGGTGGTATTTCAGGGTTCCAATTATTATTATAATAATAATCACATTTATTATAATATATAAACATTTTCTCGATATCGCTCTCTGAAAATGATACCAGATTTACACATTATAATAAACTTGTATAACAACTTAGATTGTGTTTGTTACATAGAGGGCACGGTTATGCCCTAATGAAGATAAGAATTACTAAAGTTAATACTAAAGTTAAATTCCTATGAGATGGCCAGGGGTCTTGATGACCAGTGCAGCCATTCTTTGTTTTCTTCTTAGAAGATATAATTCTGAGCAAATATGACTCATGGAGTCATGGTTTTTACAATTTTTAACAAAGAAAAGACCTTATTTTTCTGTGGCACATCCTTCTTGGTTAGACTATTTTTGGGGCTTGGCTAAGATATTGGGCATTCTGCCCCCACCCCCACCCTCTTTTCCAATAATGAGACGCATTATAATAGTTAAGAAGGAAAAACTCTTAAAAGTATATAACTCTTGTTTTACAATTTATTCTAAATTCCTTTTAGGTTTCCCAGAAGAAATTGCCTTTCTTTAGATTCTAAATGTCAGGGTATGTTCTTGTTTGGGGTTCTAAATAGTTTCTGTCTTATCTAGGGGATCTGCTGACTGTGATATTCTACGTTTGTTGGGGATATGAGAGTAAAACATTGTACTTCTCTTTGGTACTTCTCTTTGTCTATTCCTATAAGGATTAATTGCACCTTAACTTTACATATTTTTTACATGGATTTTCGGTGACTTTCTTCTCTTCCATTTTCTGTACTTTTTAAAATCCTCTTCCCAATAACATTTTCGGTCCCAGCATTGCAGAATAAAGTCTACAGTTCTGGGTCCCTGTGGACAGGCTGGCTGGTGGTGGTGGTGACGTCAGACCTGGAAGAATACACAGTACTGTGAGGTGGAATGTGAATTGCGCTGATGCACCGGTTTATTGCAAAATAAAAGAGTTGAACAAAACAGAACAAACATTGACTGAACAAACAAAATGGCTTGGTGGCCAAAACACATAGACAGACAAACAAACACTGGAGATATACTAAATAAATCAAGTATTGCACTGGTGTAAAACCAGCATGAATAGCAATTGTAATTATTTATTAAAGTTTACTCCTGACTTTCACTCTACACTGTACACATGTCCTCGAGTGAGTGCTTCATGCATCTATATATATATACAATTGTGCCGGGATTCAATTACTAATTAATTATTCACTTGAATCTCAGCACATTAACTAATCTGTGCACTCCCCGTGCTCACATAGTAATACACATTTTATCTTCACGTGACGTGATTGTGTAATCCTTGTGCCTAAATACAACTATATATTTGAAATCACTCGTGCTCCACAGCCCCATTGTAACCCGTGCACCAATATATATATATATACACACACCAACATTAACACACTACATACAACGTAAAACACAATCTATACACAGGGGCGCCACAGTTCCTTTACGCACAATATAGCTTGTGCTAAATGATCAGCTTTGAGGGATTACAGTCTATTAAGCTTGTTTTTCTCCCCATCTTGTGACTATTACTGACCCACCACTGCAGAGCATTACCTTACCTTTTTAAAACTATGATATACTCTGTCCAGCCATACAGCTGTCATTCAGCTAGAGGAAACCTAGGATATATAAGTGGGAGCCATTCTTAATTAAGTTTTAAGTTGGTTAGATTTAAACTGCACAGCACCCCTCACTGCCATCAGCAGGTTGTCAGTTAGGGTGGTATTCCCGACACATGTGGCACCTATAATAATGCCATGTCATCTACCTTCAATTCATGACATTTTACAAAAGAAACACTCTTTTGTCAGACAATCTTTTGGACTTTCTTCGGGTACATTTTTTAATTTAGATCCTTTAATTTAGAAAGATGGAGTTCCATAAATAAATAAACTGCTTGGCCAATTTATTAGGACCTGTATGTAATATTGTGTTGGGCCACCCTGATCACCCTGACTGCACAAGGGTTGGAAGGTCTCAGGGAGTCTTTATTTCAGAACTGACAAACCTCTGTAACCATCTTTTCCCTCTGTCTATCTCTCCATTCGCAGCCACAGCTCTCTCTTTCCCTTCAATTTTCAATTGTTGGTACAATCTTGGAGCAGCTCACCAGGATGTCCTTTCTACTGTGGCACCTGCTCATTGTGCTCCCACTGTTGGATCCTTGCCTTTCCCCAAAAACTGCTTGCAATTGTGTTGCAGGAATGTCACATCATATGATCAAACTAATTTGCATCTCTAATTCATGGCGATGACTAATCCAATCATGCAGACAGGTCATAATAAATTGGCCAGGAACTGTTAAAAGCCTTTAATGCATGCTCTACCCTTTATTAAGTACAAAATATATTTGTCTTGTTTTACTAACATCCCTTACATTTATATAGAACACACAGATTAGGCAGTGTCTGATTGAACTGAACAGAAACAGTTTTAAACACATTTAGAATCACATCAGATCAATGGAAATACATTAGGGTAACAAACAGAAAAGATATCTTGCCAAAGAAACCACAGCAAAAAAAGCAAATCCCCATTTCTCAGCGATTTGTTTTCTTGAGAACAGTAAGATAGTACAACTGTGCAATAATAAATATTGCTTAAACAACAAGAAGCCAATAAAGTAAAGATTTAAAATATCCACAATAGCAGTTCATTTTTAACAGCAAGATATTTTCCTCTGACCTTGTAAACTAGCACAATAATCAGTGTGCTATGTGTTGCATAAAGCCCCTCAAAATCATGATGTGATTGTAGTTTGGTCCTGCTTTATATGAACAATATTCCATGCAACACATAATAAAAATACAGTACACCCTCGCTATAACACTCTTCATTATAACGAACCTTCGGCCATAACGAACCTGGCCCCTGGACCCCAAATAAATAAAACAAAAATATATATTATTGTAACGTATGTGAGGTCTGTGAAGTGCATGAACACTTGGAGTAGGAGGGGCTGCGTTTCACATCGGTCGAACAGACTATGGGCAACAGGCACGGACCACAGGAGCTGCTGGTGACTGGCCGTGGAGTTAGATGAGGCGGGACTAAAGACCAGTGACAGGGAGAGAGAAGCGAATAAACAGAGACAGAATAGTTCCACCCCATTAAAAAATGTATTGGTCTTAGCGGCGTAGGTTGTGGCCCACAGTGACCTGTTAATTGTTAGTTAACAATTGGCAGATTGTCTTTTGATCATTTATTAGTGTAATAAGATTGAATTTGGCCCTGAATCAACTGAAGGCTTATTCTTATAGAGTTAAGGATTTTTGTTACAATATACACACACTGTCAACATCCCGGTCTGTAAGTAAGAAACGCGTGCTGTATAACTGCCTCCAAAACAAAAATAATTTTATGTTGCAACAAAGCTGGAAACTAGATTGATCGATTGAAAAAAGTAGTATGCAGGCATATCTCTGTCGGTTGTGAATATAGGTTGTCAAAAAGCACTCGTTTTTTGGCTTGTTCAGCAACCAAGCGGCAGAGCAAAACTGACTTAAGAAAAAAAAACGAAAAAAAAATTGAGGATCTGATTAACTTTTCATGTCGGGTTGATTTGGGATTCTTGCATGTTGGATTAAGATTTGGCGCACTTTGAAACGATTCATGTCAGATTGATTTTTAATCTAAAGTTCAGCTTTGTCCTTTTTTGGATAATTGGAATTGAATTGGATAAAGCAAAGGCAGAATGCTGCATGCATGAAACAAACAGGTACATGTAATTCTACTTTTATTCACAATCTTATCTCATTAACTTACTCCAACAGTTTATCCTTCATTTTGATTGTCCTTTCGCTATAACGAACCCCTCGATATAACGAACAAAAGGCTTGGACCCCAAGAGGTTCGTTATAGCGAGAGTGTACTGTAACTGATATTTTATTTCTGTGATTCAGTGATTTAACCAAGGGGAAATTGAAAAGCGGATGGCAAATGGAGGACGTGAAGGGATGTGAATCAATTTTGTGTGAGGAGGGGTAAGTGACTGGCTTATTTATAGCCTCCTGATTGGTAGTCTATGACATAATGAGTATGGGAGCATCCTTCTTCATGAACCACAGTAAGCTTTATGGTGATCTAATTGGTTGCTTATACACACTGAAACTTCAGTTTCTTTACTGGCGTTGATATGAATCAGATCATTAAATACAAACAAAAAAACACAACAACAACAACAACATCAAAAGCACTTAAAACAGCAGCAATTTCACTTTGACTAGCTATCTACAGTAAAATGAAAACATGTACCAGGTCTAGGGGTGAGCCTGTATTATCTCTTGAATTTATTTTTGTATTCTGAGAAGAGTCTCAATACTCCCTGGTAGATTCACTGCAGTGCAATTACACCCAGATCCATTTAATTTTACACAGAAACCTAAATCGAGAACGATGTCTAATAAAAGGGATCCTGACACTGATGGCAACACCAGACCAATACAACTTAATGGTAAGCGACACAGCAAACGGAAAAAAGAAAACAAATCTGAAAAAAGACCCCCCATAATTATGTATCTATGTCAACAGTTCTGCTATTTTCAGCAACAGCGAAACACATTGGTGGTTGCAGGTGTTTTTCAAATGCATGCCTATTACTGCACCTTGTCCAGGAGAAATGTACTGACAAGCACAACCAACTGCAAATATGTATAATATGTGGGAGCTTATCTTCAATTAGTCCTCATTTACCATGCAATCCCTCAGAAGTTGCCATCCAATGAAAAAAAAATGTACAGAGTGTATACTGATCTCTGTACTTGTTTCTGTTGACACACAAGTCTGCAGGGCCAGCTCGATGTGGTATTGAGAAAAACAGACCTAATATTTTACTACTGCATTCTGAGGACCTTATATATGACATCATCTGCTGCAATTCAGCATCTTGTTTCCTGCCATGTCTTGTCACCATTCACAATGATATATTCATCTGTCCACACAGTCTATCACCGTCCAGATTTTTATATTTATGTAATAAAAAAAAACAATGTATTGTCATTATAAATGTGCTGGTTGTCTTTTCTTTCTGTCCTACTGCTATATTTGTCAATTGCAAATTAAAGGTGCTCAACTTTGCATTAAACTGTAGTTCTCTCATCTGGACATTCTCTTTCTGTCCTTCCTCTTGCATTTTAAAGTGATGGACAAATCAAATGTTGCAGTGGATCTCTCATGTTTCCCTTTTTACTGCTAATTTCTTTATAAACTACACCCCTTTGATTATTGAGTTAACCTGGATAGGACATCTATCTTTATTATTTTTGGGTTAAGAGAGATAATTGTATCACTGTATTCATCTTATCCCTCTGTCAGCTATAATTGATCAGCTATTTAAGGTTTATTTTGTATTTATAAATGTATCGTCAATCAATATGTATACATTTTCAAAGTATTTATTCATTGGCACTCAAATTTTTTAAATGCTTACACCCAGCTGTGCATTTGAGTACCTGTACTTTTTTTTATTGAGAATTTCACCCCTGTATATATATATATATATATATATATATATATATATATATATATATATATATATATATATATACACAGACGTGCTCAAATTTGTTGGTACCCCTCCACAAAAAACGAAGAATGCACAATTTTCTCTGAAATAAGTTGAAACTTGACAAAAATAATTGGCATCCACCATTGTTTATTCCATATTTAATAGAAATCAGACTTTGCTTTTGATTTTTTATTCAACATAATATTGTAAATAATAAAACAAATGAAAATGGCATGGACAAAAATGATGGGAACACTAACCTAATATTTTGTTGCACAACCTTTAGAGGCAATCACTGCAATCAAACGTTTTCTGTAGTTCTCAATGAGACTTCTGCACCTGTTAACAGGTAGTTTGGCCCACTCTTCCTGAGCAAACTGCTCCAGCTGTCTCAGGTTTGATGGGTGCCTTCTCCAGACTGCAAGTTTCAGCTCTTTCCATAGATGTTCGCTAGGATTCAGATCAGGACTCATAGAAGGCCTCTTCAAAATAGTCCAATGTTTTGTTCTTATCCATTCTTGGGTGCTTTTAGCTGTGTGTTTTGGGTCATTATCCTGTTGGAGGACCCATGACCTGCGACTGAGACAGAGCTTTCTGACACTGGGCAGTACGTTTCGCTCCAGAATGCCTTGATAGTCTTGAGATTTCATTGTGCCCTGCACAGATTCAAGGCACCCTGTGCCAGGCGCAGCAAAGCAGCCCCAAAACATAACCGAGCCTCCTCCATGTTTCAATGTAGGTATGGTGTTCTTTTCTTTGAAAGCTTCATTTTTTTTGTCTGTGAACATAGAGCTGATGTGACTTGCCAAAAAGCCCCAGTTTTGACTCATCTGTCCAAAGGACATTCTCCCAGAAGGATTGTGGCTTGTCATTATGCATTTTAGCAAATTCCAGTCTGGCTTTTTTATGTTTTTCTGTCAAAAGTGGAGTCCTCCTGGGTCTTCTTCCATGGAGCCCACTTTCGCTCACAAAGCCAGTCTGGGGAGCATTTGTCATGTGATTAGTTATGTCATTGCTGATGTCATATGTGATGTCATACATACACATAATGGTGCAGTTGCGTGTCAACCTTAACTCACAATTTCCTCACTTTTGAAGGTTTTCCTTGAGTAACCTTACCGTTACATTAACACAGTTTTTGCAATGAATTTCCTTAGGTTTTTTTTTTGTTAAAACAAAAAAGAAAATAAATAAATACATTTAAAAAACTTAAGGTTTCCATTAACATTCCTTATTTAAATAACAAGTCAGGTTGAAAAAAAGTCCTGCTGTGGAATGGATTGCAAGTGCCAAGATTGGCTACCCCTGAGTGTTTTTGTAAATTGAAAGAAAAATATTCAGGAATAATTATATCATTAAAAATGTTTTAAAAAAACATACATGAAATAAAAACTAATGATACATATCAAATAATTTACACATTTCTAACTACCTATATTTTGAAGAAATAACTTTATTCAACAAGCTGTATAAAAAAAGAATGTAATCATTTTGCAGAGCATTTTATACATTGCACGACTTTCAACCAGACTTAACCTTATTTAATTGACCTTTTAGGACATGTCTGGTTGAACCTTAAGTCCTACAGTGGAATGGATTTGAAGTGACAAGGTTACAACTGATATAAATAACAACACAGACATATAAAATTCATAATCACTATATTTATAGCACAAAACAATATTTACCCAAAATAAGTTGTTTAAACTCTGTTCATAGCACACAGAACAAGTCTTGTTAGAAATAAGTTTTAAAGTGCAGAGCACACATATATTATATAAATTACAACACAGATTTATTGATGTATTTATTAGTTTTTATATAGCGCTTTTATCAAAGTGCTTTGCAATGCATACAACACATAAATCCTACTATGTTTACATTACTGTATCAATTGGATAAATTTAGGGTTACCAGATTTCAAGATTGAAAAACTGGGAATTTTGTTTGTTCAGTTCACTAGTGCATATTCAACCTTCCCTGCTCCTTCCACACCTCCCCTCTCCTCCTCCAGCTACACTGGCTCCCTGTCTATTATCGTTGCCTGTTCAAATTCCTTATCCTTGTATACAAATCTCTACATGGTCTTGCCCCCCCTTATCTGGCTGCAGATTATGTCAGCACTGTTTATGTAGTGATTGAGACCAGCACGGAGGCCAACAAAGCCAAAGACCAGCGAAATTAAGCACTGAAGCATAGAATTATCGTACCAGACCGTTTACATTTTCAATAGAAACTGTTTTTAAGTTGATTACTATTTATTTTTGTTTCATCCAATCAATAAAAACACCAGTTGCTGCCCAAGCAGTTGTTTCATTTTTGGGGTTGCTTCATTTTTGTTTTCTTCAGTTTCATTGACTTGTTAGATCTTCGTGTCACTTGCTTTTATTTCAATTGAGGTTTTTCTTCTTGTAATTCTAGGCACTTGTCTACTGTCACTCCATCGAAAGGATCAAATGTGACGAAAGGAATGTCACTCATTTTGAAAAAACAATGTGTACATTTATTGCAAGTTTATTATGTTGTGTATTGATAATTTATCAATCGAACTGTGCTTACACAAAAATAAATTCTGTCATGCATTGTGCTATATTATTATTTGTTTATTTAGCAGACGCCTTTATCCAAGGCGACTTACAGAGACTAGGGTGTGTGAACTATGCATCAGCTGCAGAGTCACTTACAATTACGTCACACCCGAAAGACGAAGCACAAGGAGTTGAAGTGACTTGCTCAGGGTCACACAATGAGTCAGTGGCTGAGGTGGGATTTGAACTGGGGATCTCTTGGTTACAAGCCCTTTTCTTTAACCACTGGACCACACAGCCTCCTATATGTCTGTACGGTTAAAAGTCCTCAACAGCCAATCAGCGTGCAGCCTCCGAACAGTGTTTTATAAGATGTTTATTTTGTAAAAAGAAAAAAATAGAAAATTTCAACTTTAAATGAATTTGTATTGAATGTTTTGCTTTGGCTTGAATAGCTTATTACTGCTGAATTAATTATGGATTTATTTTTGTCGATTTGCACATTTATTTAATTATTTATTTATTTTATAGCTTGAGTGTATTGTTTTTTTCTGTAAGTAGTGTTTTCAAAAAAATCTGTCTGTTATTCTATGACCAGAGAGACCTTACAATACTTACTGAATGTTTTGTTGAAAACTATTGATATCTAGGCAGATTTTATACTTGTTTAGCTGACTGCCTTTCTATCTTTGAAATCCATCAAAAATATATTTTTAAACTTAAAAATCTGTCTGTTATTCTATGACCAGAGAGACCTTACAATACTTCCTGAATGTTTTGTTGAAAACTATTGATATCTAGGCAAATTTTATACTTGTTTAGCTGACTGCCTTTCTATCTTTGAAATCCATCAAAAATATATTCTTAAACTTAAAAATTTTATTTTTATGGTTCAGGAGACTTGTGGCAGGGCAAAAGTCCTGTTTGTGTAAATAGTGTGTGGAAATGTAAGGTTGGCAGGGATGGGGTTAATTCTGTCCCTGCCAACAATAACAGTTGTGGCCATTCCCCAGTTAGGTAATTGAGTGCTAATATGGGGGTGGCTACCTGGGGTGTGTTCAATAGGCAGAGAACTCCAGGGCGCTACGTTGCGCTTTCTATTGAACGACTTGCATGCCGAGAGCGCTACATAAAAGTAACGAGTCAAGCTCAAAGCTGCCTCGCTGGAGATTCAAAATGGCCGACTTGCATTATCAGTGCGCTGGCTGCAAATTGATTTTTTCAAATATGGATTTGTATGACCAACAAATGTGTAATAAGTAACTTTTTTTTTTTTTTTTTTATAATTTTTGCTTTTTAAAACTGATTATGGTATTTTTTTAAAGTGACAATTGTATTACAAAAGGAAACATGGACTATTTATAACTTGACAAATCTAACTCATGCCTCAATATGTTAAACCAAACCAGCTGTCAGTAATTGTATTACAAAAATACAGCAGTAGTAATTACATTAAAAAAAAATTGCAAAACTCGCTTAAAGCAATTGTTTTAATACACAGCGATGTATTGCCTGCTATTGGGAAACTGCTCGCACCTAACAGACTGTTCAATAGTGCTAACATATGTTATGGGGCACCATGAGGGAGTGCTCTGCTAATTGAATGCACCCCTGTATAAAGGGGAACAGAAATCTTTTGTTTGGGAAAGGGAGTTTGGTGAGTGTTTTGACGTGTGTTTTCTTTTGTTTAAACCTGTTATTTTGGCCCTCGGGCCCTGTTGATTTATTTGTTGTTTGTTAATAAATGTGCACAATAGTGCTTCTGTCTCGGAGTCTCTAATTCCTGCTGGTAATAGCTGTGATGCTACCTTGTCACAAGACGCTAGAGCAGTGGTGGGCAACCCGCGCTAGGTCCTCGCCACCTTGCCAAGCTTATACTATATATATAAAAAAAACCTCAGTGTAGGAATTCTAAAGCTTACTGTGGAACTGTCAGCAAAAAGCTGAGGTGGAACAGATCTGTGCTGAAAAACAAGCTGTTGATGGTAAGCAGGAACTAAACATTGTAGCCTTTCAGTGGAAGAAAATTCTCCCATTCACGAGTTTCTGCCCTTGTCCCAGCAGAGGGAGGGTCTCTTATCAATGTGTGTGAGATTCAGACGGCTTAACTTTACTATACCAACCCAATGTAAAAAATAAATACACAAATAATAATAATAATAATAATAATAATAATAATAATAATAAGGGGTAGCAGAATAACTACAATCCCACTAACCTCTCACTAAGAATAAATACAGAAGGTCTAAAGTAGCCGACTACGCCAGTATGGAATTTCACTGTGCAAAAATAAATTACATTTTAAAATAAAAACTTGCTGTATAAGATTTAAATTATTCACTGGTTCATAAAATACTCTGTAGGGGAGCCACACCACTTTCAAGCCTCTACCCAGCCCAGACAGGAACACAACCACCAATTTATCTTTCAACAGTTTATTTATTTTTCTTTAGAAGCCACACAGTAAAAAAGTCAAGTCTCCCACGGGGCGCTCACTAAAAATATCTATACCTGGGAGATACAAACTTAAGACCTTATTTTCCCTATAACCTTTCAGCACTAATACCACAAAATGGTCTTCCCTACTATATTTTACTGGGGCACCGTCATACAATAGGACCAAAAGATTCTAAATGTCAAAAAAACTATGAAACACACACACACACACACACACACACACACACATATATGTATATAGATAGATATCAATAGTAAAATGACAACAAAAAACAACATAACAACATAAACAGGATCGGATCCAGGCTCACTGGAGCCAGATCATGAAAAAGCGTTGTACTAAGCGGATCAGGATCAAGCTCCACTGATCCGAAATCTTGATCCGATCCTGGAGCTGTGCAGCCGTAACTAGGGAAACTGACCAATGAGAAGCGAATATGCGTGGCGCAGAGATTGAAGATTCTGAATGTCAGAAAATGAAGTGCGTTTAATTTAAATGACATGAATCAGAAGCAACTACTGTACATGTATAATTTAAAACTCCAGCGATTCTATAAAAACAGATAGAGTATATTAATACCGGTATCTGTTTTAATAAATGTTACCATAATCACGGCCGTGTGTATTTTCTGACAGACACACAGATATTTTACAGCGGTATAGCCTCCATACACACAAACATGTAGCTGCAGCGTCGGTTCAAGGCAAATTATCAACACATTTTGAGCAAATGTAATCAAGTGCTGACAGACAGCTGTAAATGGAAAATGTCGCGGACAGGGGGAGATTGAGGCTGTGAAAAGGTAAGCTTAAGTTATTGAGAAAAAAAGGAATTGGGGGGAAAAAATGATATGCATTAAAAAAAAAAAACTACAACGTTAAATCTAATTATTGACTTAATTGTAACCGATACCATGAGAGCGCCATTATGACTTTGTCAACACAGAAAACGTAGAAATAATATTTATGAAACCTCATTACGCAGTCAGGTCTATTTTTTTCTGTAGCTATACAACAAAAACAGAAATGTCAGATATAGCTAAACACAACTAAACTAGTATTGTACAAAGTTTTTTTTTGTTTCTAATTGATATTATCTTAATACAGTGCTGTTACAGCTACTTTTAAATGCATTGTTGCTTAATGTTTTCTAAAACGTTAAATCATCTCTGTGTTTAGTTCCTCAATTTTTCAAAAGTGGGATCAAGTTCTGATCCTGCTCAAAAACAAGATCAGGTTTGAGCTCAGATTTGAGCACTGATCCGTTTAGTACAACGCAACTAGGATCAAGATCCGGGATCGGATCCGGGATCGGATCCCTTTAGTACAACCGGCCCCAGGTGTGCTGAAACATTACATTATAATTTGTATTAAGCACAGGGGAAATTTTAACATACGCACCCCCTTTTTATCTTTTAAAATGCTAATCCTATTGAAAGACCGTTTAAAGATTTAAAGAGACAATGTCAAAAAATGTTTATGCTCTAAAGGACATCACTCTACCCCATACCATTGGCGAGATAATAATGGTTGAAAATTGAGTTTAACATGGAAAAAAAAGTCAAAACCAAAACCATAGCGGCACTATAATACACCTGTTACAATCAGTGCAGAGCATAGATCAAAGGCATGTGAGCAATGCAGCATTTCCATGGCTACCAACTGCTACAGTATCTGGGTTTCCTTTCAGGGCTTCAAAATACCAGTTATGTTTAATGCATTTTCCTGTCATAATTGAATGAGCAATTTAAAACAACTTGTGCAATTAAAAATGTTGTTCCCAGATCTATAGAAAATGATGATTCAGAAAGACATGCTGTCTAATGGAACAAGGTTTGCATTTTAAGATATCCGGAAACCCGGGTCTGCCTCTCACGATATTTCCACCCACTTACCATTACCAACTAACAGCATAAACATTTTACAGGAAATGGGGGCATTGTAACAATACATATTCTTAAACACAAAATCACAGAATGGACAATGCAAATTACAGCCGTGTATTTCTCATGATTCTTCATAGTCTCTCATCCTTGACCACAACAGCACATTTTTGTGATTCTATATGGGCGGGCAATGCTGGCTCCTCTGGGTCCATAAGTATTTAATTGATCTTCAGCAGGGTCTGATTGGACCATGATTGGACACTCCTGTGCTAGTTGGTAAAACACAGATGAAAAAAACCAAAAACTTGACAGGCCATTAGATGATATTAATTTGCTTTGATCGGACAATAAGTAGCTTCAAAATGAAGGAAAAGCAGTCAATTACTTTTTGCAAATAACAGCACTACACTGTACTATATACATTTAATTTATAATGCAGCATACATGTATGGGTTTCTGTTTCTACTGTACTGTGAGATGTAAATACAGTAATTGATGAAGTGGGCACCACTGCACATTAAACACATAACACAAATAAGGACTCACATAATTTCCAGGTTTTACATTTCAATAAATCAGGTAAAAAAGTCATAATCTCAAATTTGACACTGAAGGGACTTTGATAAAAAAAAAAAAAAAAGGAAAATGGGTAGTATACAATTTATAAAACATTAAATGAATATATTACAATATATTAACAGATATTAAAAATGCTTCTTAACTGGAATACCAATGTAATTCTTAATTATATTAATATCATCCTTCTGGGTTCCTACAGGTGTTTATTTAATCCTTGTAATCCCCAGATTCTCTGTTATTGTGAGACTCTATTCATGTTGCGTTGCATTAGCTCTGAGAGATAAAAAATAAATAAACAAATAGCACACTGTCCAAATCAGCAACAGCTGCTAATTTACAGAGCAGTTTAGGGGGAGGATGATCTGTTAACTCTGCTTTTATACCTCACGGATATGATATATCCTATGCAAAATGATAAATCCTGTACATTTTCATCCATTCATTTTTCTATGGTTTTTACATCACCATCAATTCCATATAAGAGCAAACATGGTACATTGAAACTGCAACTCAAGTCTACATAGACTGTAATGGGCAGTCACTTGTGTAAAGAGAAATTCAAGTTTTGCAAGTAGCATTAAACAGAATGCATTAGCATGGATCACAACAGTGCTTACAGTTATTGCAAGGAACCCTACCCATGACAAGGCAAGGGTTTGCAACAGCCTGTCCTACAAACTCGATTGCTGGAAGCTTAAATATCTCTGCATACTAAATATAGCTGAATGTTATGAATGTTGTTATCTTTTGTGCATCGAAGCCATTTCTATAAGACTTGTGTTATATTCTGGGAACTCAGTGTGAGTATTTTATTAAACACCAGACTAGTTCATTAGCTAAAAATGCCTTTGAGGTGATCTGGATAGTATATCATTTTTGACCTTTCCAGCTTATACTCAAAACTGCGTTCAGGCAAGTGCTCTTCAAAATTCTCAAGTTCCAAAGCAAATTCAATTTAAAATGCTATATGTGAACCAGAAGTCCTGGAATAAGTAACCCTGCCCTGGAAGAAACTAAACGCTGCATATCTTTTAGATGAGTTTCTTTAGGCTATGTGAATTTCAAAACCAGTGGCACCTACACGTGAACGTCAACTATCTGTATTAAAAGACAACAATATGAGAGATAAAGGGCATTTTAAAAATGTGTTTTTCATTTTTAACCCCATACTATGGAAAACTGTTAATGACCATGGCACACTAATAGATAAGGAGTAAGCCAGGACTATTTGATTGCTGAAAGTTATGTTTTGACCCCTATATATAGGAAACAGCTGATGATTATTTTAAGAATATAAAAAGAGGTTAAATGTGCACAATTAATTCGATTTTACTATTAAAGCCTATGTTACATATTGAGACAGGACTCAAAGACAAATCTGCAAAAACCTTTTAAAGCAGCAGTGCCCTCTAATTAAACAACATAATTTTAGCATGCTAATTCTTCTGCCCTTTTTCTGAATGATTACTGGGTATAAATAGCAATGTAATTGCATTGTAATAACCTAATAATTACCAATGATTTTGCTATTCATATCAAAAAGGCCTTGTGAACATTGTTACCATATGTAATTGCATGCTTATATCATGGTACAGGCAATTTCCTTCTAATTACACACTTCGACCACATTTTACCACATAAGAGTAGAAAATATTGGTAGATACAATGTTGTTACGTGGTTATGTATGCCTGTTAATCTTAAACCCTATTGAATACCTGAACTCAATAATACAGTTTCCACCAATTTTAATACTTAGCTGTTCTGTGGTTTTAGAATCCATGACACACACAATACTGTCTGCAGATTTGCACACAGTTTGCATCATATGAAAGGAGGAGGCTGTGTGGTCCAGTGGCTAAAGAGGGGGCTTGTAACCAGGAGGTCTCCGGTTCAAATACCACCTCAGCCACTGACTCATTGTGTGACCCTGAGCAAGTCACTTCAACTCCTTGTGCTCCGTCTTTCGGGTGAGACGTAGTTGTAAGTGACTCTGCAGCTGATGCATAGTTCACACACCCTAGTCTCTGTAAGTCGCCTTGGATAAAGGCGTCTGCTAAATAATAATAATAATATGAAACACAATCTTTTGTTTTAAAAGCAGTCAAATATGAATTTATTT
Source organism: Acipenser ruthenus (assembly GCF_902713425.1). Lineage (NCBI taxonomy): Eukaryota > Metazoa > Chordata > Actinopteri > Acipenseriformes > Acipenseridae > Acipenser > Acipenser ruthenus. The sequence goes on from NC_081192.1 coordinate 72,122,592, forward strand.
GACAACATTTTTCAAACTTGAAGTCCAGCTATTTTAATTCCACCTTCAAATAAGCTCTAGACTGCTCCATGTAGCACAGTTTTGGTATATGCCAAGGGAGTCTGTGTCAAGAAACTTTGATAATCCAGAAGATAGTAAGGTTACAATCTCCTTCAGTCTCAGAGAAGCCTTGACACAAAGTTATCCGATTCAATAGAGAGATAGCAGTGCTGTCTGTAGCCCGAGGAAGGGCATTTGAAACTGATCATGAAGCCTCTGGGCTCGTACTGTAGAGAAAGTTACCATGCTTTTTGCAGTTTTTGGTGCAATATTTAGATTTACTAGTTGTGTTGGGAAATAGGCAGTTTTGCTGTCAGTAGTTTATGATTGAATTAAACAAAATAAATTTCACTAATACAGATAAGGTAGCATGTATTTTATACTGTAGCAGTGCTATAATTTTCATGCCTAAGTCATTGAGGAACAGTTCCCTCCAGTATTGTATGGTTTTGTAGAAACATTTAAATCAGCTTTAAAAAATATCGTGGCATTTAGAATATCATGGCCACCAGGCCAGGCAGCTCCAAGCACTAAATTATAATTCTCATTATAGTGAGAAGTAAACAGCTTAAAGGGAGCATACATTCAGGTTATTTACACCCCCAGGTCAAAACAACTATTAGTCTAACCAAATCAAAAGACCTTTTATTTAAGCAATATTTTCATAAAGGAAACACAGATCTTAGGGTGGTATTCTTAAAAGGCATGTTTATAAACAGAACAATTGGGGGGTTTAAAAAATCAAACAATTGCAGGCCAGAGAAATTCTATGCAATGTAATTAGTGTAGTGTTAAGATAACACAGAAAGTGCAGCAGTTAATACAAATGTAATATGCACCAACAATAAGCCAAATAGGAATATGAAACAGGTGGTTTTTATGAAGAAGTGGTCTTAATACCCATTAGTGTCAATCTTGTAGAATTTTAATGGCAAGCACAGAGAACATGGAGAGGCGTTCTTTGTCAAATTATCAAAATGTTCTCCTTTTGATGTAGTTGGGTTCAATATCATGGCTAGTGGCATGAATATCGAATATATAAAGTGTAAAAAGGGTATGCTATTGAAACTGCAGCACAGCAACTGCCTTTAAGAGAGATCTTCTTTGAAAGAGGCCATGCAATCTTTAATGTCCCTTGGGCATTGCTCAGTTCCTGTTCTGAGCCACGAGGTCACTAACCCCAGTACTGACCAGGACAAACATTTATCATTTGAAATCTGAGAATATCAGAGCCCCAGGATACATGGCTGCATGCAGGATTAAAGCAAGTTGCAGTAGCCTTATTATATGCTTCTTTGGAGTGAACTGAATTTGCAATGCACTTTGAGGGAGAAACTATCAGTAGTGTGGATGTTAAAGTGTCAAAGGGACTAGGAGCTCTTAAAATAAACAAATCCCCTGGGCCGGATGAGATCCTCCCAATAGTACTCAAAGAAATGAAATAAGTTATTTACAAACTGCTAACCAAGATCATGCAACAGTCTCTTGACACAGGGGTTGTACCGACAGACTGGAAAATTGCAAATGTAATACCGATCCACAAAAAGAGAGACAAAACCGAATCAGGTAACTACATACCAATAAGCCTGACTTCTATTATATGTAAACTTATGGAAACTGTAATAAGATCCAAAATGGAAAATTACCTATATGGTAACAATATCCTGGGAGACAGTCAGGTTTTAGGAAAGGGAGATCGTGTCTAACTAATCTGCTTGATTTTTTTGAGGATACAACATCGACAATGGATAATTACAAAGCATACGGCATGGTTTATTTAGATTTCCAGAAAGCTTTTGACAAAGTCCCACATAAAAGATTAATTCTCAAACTGAACGCAGTAGGGATTCAAGGAAATGCATGCACATGGATTAGGGAGTGGTTAACATGTAGAAAACAGAAAGTACTGATTAGAGGAGAAACCTCAAAATGGAGCGAGGTAACCAGTGGTGTACCACAGGGATCAGTATTAGGTCCTCTGCTATTCCTAATCTACATTAACGATTTAGATTCTAGTATAGTGAGCAAATTTATTAAATTTGCCGACGACACAAAAATAGGAGAAGTGGCAAACACTGTTGCAGTAGCAAAGGTCATTCAAAATGATCTAGAGAGCATTCAGAACTGGGCAGACACATGGCAAATGACATTTAATAGAGAAAAGTGTAAAGTACTGCACGCAGGCAATAAAAATGTGCATTATAAATATCATATGGGAGACACTGAAATTGAAGAAGGAATCTATGAAAAAGACCTAGGAGTTTATTTTGACTCAGAAATGTCTTCATCTAGACAATGTGGGGAAGCTATAAAAAAGGCCAACAAGATGCTTGGATATATTGTGAGAAGTGTTGAATTTAAATCAAGGGAAGTAATGTTAAAACTTTACAATGCATTAGTAAGACCTCACCTAGAATATTGTGTTCAGTTCTGGTCACCTCATTACAAAAAGGATATTGCTGCTCTAGAAAGAGTGCAAAGAAGAGCAACCAGAATTATCCCTGGTTTAAAAGGCATGTCGTATGCAGACAGGCTAAAAGAATTGAATCTATTCAGTCTTGAACAAAGAAGACTACGCGGTGATCTGATTCAAGCATTCAAAATCCTAAAAGGTATAAACAATGTCGACCCAGGGGACTTTTTCGACCTGAAAAAAGAAACAAGGACCAGGGGTCACAAATGGAGATTAGATAAAGGGGCATTCAGAACAAAAAATAGGAGGCACTTTTTTACACAGAGAATTGTGAGGGTCTGGAACCAACTCCCCAGTAATGTTGTTGAAGCGGACACCCTGGGATCCTTCAAGAAGCTGCTTGATGAGATTCTGGGATCAATAAGCTACTAACAACCAAACGAGCAAGATGGGCTGAATGGCCTCCTCTCGTTTGTAAACTTTCTTATGTTCTTATGTTCTTATTCCTGTCAGAATGTGTGACATGTTAGGCTGATACTGTAAATGCATATATATTGCATGTTATCTGTTTTCCTTAATGGCTGTGCAGATAACATGTCTTACTCACTGACCTCTATACTCCAGTTAAATCTGAGTGTAAAAGAGAACATCATTCTTGTTGTCTTTTTCTGAGCACTATTGTAGTATCAGTTTACTTTGCTCATTGCGTCATTGAAAGCTAACAAAGTATGTCCAAAGAAAATCATCCAATTGCTGATTCACAGTTTTGTTTGAAAAAAGAGCCTGGTGTGTTAGTGTTTTATCATAATTCCCCATGAGACAGGCAATTTGGCACCCTGTTATTTTTTTTTTTAAATTAACTGCAGGCTGCTGTATAGAAATTGCTCTCCGGGGGGAAACACAGCCCTCCAATAATAACAAAAGTTCTGGAGCACAGCACCTCAGAACCTCTCTTCATCAATCACACTCCTGAAAACAGCAGTGGATAAAAGTGATTTTGCAATCATACTATTTATGAAACTCGCTAAACCTTGGCAGAATCATAGTGCAACTGAAGCAAGAAAAAAAACTCATTATACTTGTAAGAAGATGTCAGCTTAGATGCCGAATTGTGCACTGAGTAGTGGGGCACATGGGGAATCCTTACACAATGTTAGAAGAAATGAATTAAAAAGAAGCGAGTCTCCAGGTGAAACAATTTACTTCTGCAAAACCAAAGGCAGCCAGCTTCAATTATTAGTAGATGCTAGTTTATTATTATTTATTTCTTAGCAGACACCCTTATCCAGGGCGACTTACAATTGTTACAAGATATCAAATTATTTTTACATGCAATTACCCATTTATACAGTTGAGTTTTTACTGGAGCAATCTAGGTAAAGTACCTTGCTCAAGGGTACAGCAGCAGTGTCCCCCACCAGGGATTGAACCCACGACCTTCCGGTCAAGAGTCCAGAGCCCTAACCACTACTCCACATTGCTGCCCAGTTTATTGAGAACCCGCTGAGCTCCATGATTATAAGATTTTGATTTAGACAAATTTTGTACTAGAACCTGAAAGACAAACCACCACCTCTGTCACCAAGACCACATTGACTCCCAATCCCTCTGCTCTAACTAGTAGACCTCAACTGGTAAAGACAGAGGCAGTTTGAAGATGACACAGTGAATATTACCTGAATATATTTTCACTTCAGATGATAGAAACACAGTGGGGAGCTCATTAATAAGAAATGGAAATTAAGAACCCAGTGTGGAGCCTAGATTAGAAGCACTGGACAATGACAAACTGCATTCCTCCTGACAACTAAAAACAAAAGTATAGGGGGGCACTACCAAATGGAGGTCTAATAGCGAATATTAGTTGAATTACTTTTTTTTGGCATTATGTTTTATCATCCATAACTAATAAACACTTAATAGTGCTGAATTGAGGAATATTAAAATAAACTACAATTTCATGACACATGCTTTTACTACATTTAAATACAATTAAAATACTTCTTGTCAAAATGTTTGTTATTGAATTTTTGTTTTTTTAATTTTTTTATTAGGTTTTTACAAATTGTATTAAATAAACTACAATTTCATGACAAATGTTAAATACAAATATTTAACTGGGAAAGAAATCGATGAGAAGTCCAGTGATCCAGTTAAAATAAGTGACACAATATAGCATAGCACCTGAGGATAGTTTTTTGTGACAGAGCCGATCTGTCATCATAGTAGTGAAAACATCCAATTTTTTTCTAAATAGGACCCATTATCTTTGGTTTCAGAAACAGTGGGCTGCCACCTTTTTCTCACGCTATTTCAGTAGTACCTTTCAGGTTGTGTGGGTTTCCATGTAGCTTTCTTTTAGCCAGACAAATTAATCTTCCAAATGCAAATAACCTAATTAATATTAAAATAAGGGAGGGTATATTTATATGTTTCTGTCTGACGACTGATATCGTGCAACTTTCTTAAACTGGGTTTCCACTAAGTTTTTAGGTTGTATTGAAGAACCGCAAGTGCAGCCTGCATTTTGTGTACTTCCCCCCACCTCACCCCGATCCCTGTTTGCTCAATTGGTGTGCTGCGTTCATCCCAGTGAACAGCCATGCAGGTTTTTTTTTTCTTTTCTTGTTTTCGTTCTTCTAAAACAAATCTTCCTCAATGAATTTGGTTTAACATATTTTACTTCAACTCTAGGTGGCTGCTCAAGCCTGGTGCTGTTGGTAGCCAGCATCAATAATAAAGCCACTGGCAACGAATTCCCATCTATGCTAATTTAATACATTTTTGGGGTATAAATTTGTCCATGTAGGTACCCATGATAGATGCTACTTAAGGCTAGAGTACAATGAATTGTCTAAGCTTAAACTTGTAATCGGCTATCCGATCACCAAACACAAAGATAACAGAAGTGTAAAGGATAATCTGTGTAAAATCTGTGCTTTGCAAAGGGCTTTTTTTATTGCAAATGGCTGCATTTTTTTAAAAAAAATTGTAGTAGCTTGATTATAACCTTTCTTATAAAACAACAAAACTATAAAGCACTATCATTTTATGAGTCAAGTGGCAATAATTTGAAACACTGTATAAATGGTGCCACATTAAAAAACATCTGAATGAAGAGGTCTCTAAACCCCTTGTACTGTATGCTTATTTTTCATAATAAAAGAAACTTGCCTGGGCTACTTGCAGTAGATCTCAGATAATAAAGGTTTGTTTGGTACAGCCTTTAGTTATAGTTGAAAGTTGCACGAGGCAAACAGGATTTTCACTTCTGAAATCTCATGAGCATTTTTGGTCAATTGTACAGCTTTTTAGCATAGGAAGGTGATTTAACCATCTTTTAAAGTCATCCAATGTTTTATAGTGTGAGGAATGTGCGTGGTATGTGCATGCTATATCACATACTGCAAGTCATGACAGTGGAGAGAGAATTTCTAGACTAAGTGGAAACCTGGCCATTGCTATCAAATCCTGATCACATAGAAGTAATAAAAATGATTTCTAAATGTGTTGTATCTGCTGTCATCAATGTTTTTTCAAGCAGACTTTTCAACCATCTCCAATTTAAACTCACCTAATTTTCTGCTTAGCAACCCAACTATAGCAAGCCAGAACCCAAAAGACCTGAAACAGGTGGTGTGTTTTAATCTGTGCTTCTCATTTCAGGGATGTCCTGACACTATTCATATGGCTTGGAGAACTGCAGAATTTTAAGACTACCCTGAAGGGTTGAACATTTAGCAGCGAAAGAATTAACCCTTTATCAATATTGTCACCATGGTAACAGTTCATATTGTGTTAATCAATGGGCATAGTCAGTGTCTGGTACGTAAAAGGTGATGCTGTACCGTGTCAGAGGATGTAATGGTGTATTTTGTGAGTCAATTTCTTCTTTGAGAAAGGGAGTAGAGAGTTTTGCTGAAGTCCCAGCATAAAAATGTTTTGCTAACATACCTCTCGCTCTAGTCTACTGTATTTCCCAAAGCTCCTGACTGCCTGACCTATGTACAGCCTGCAGACGTGTTGTTGGTGCTGACTTTACAATACCTTTGTTACAGTCGCTAATTTAATCACAGCAGTGTCAAAATCAAGAATGCACTCCACTTCACATCCTCTCCCCTCTACTCCTCTATCTCTCACTCACTTTTAATTTCTCTTCCCTGTCTCATTCCTAGAATACCCAAGTTAGTTCTGGACTTGCTGACTAATCACACTCAAAACTTCTTTTGAAGCCAGCAGACCAATGGCCCAATTGACAAACTACAAGCCTAGCCACAGACACTTACATGTACCAGTGAATCTGATAAAACGATGCAGACCACATATCAGATAAAGAAGTCTGACCTCATAAAAAGCATAACTTAACTGGTGTGAAAAAAATAAAATAAAAATAATAAAGTAGAATACTGTTCTGTATAATGAAAATACAATTGTTTTATGTGTGGTCGTCAATGTGACTGCTCCCGGGGCTTTTAGGTAAAATTTAATATATCTCCTTTATTTCTGCACTGCCGTGTTTCATGCTTTGTGAGAATATTGAATACATACGGACAGAAAGGTACACAAACGCACAGCCCCATATGTGTTACACGACTGGAGAAAATGACATTTTAAAACCAAAAACCGCCAAAATGACTGCCGTGGGGCTTCTAGTGTTAAACCTCTACCTGTTTTGAACTCTGTATCCTGAAAAGCTGATTTTGGTTACCACTAAAAACTTAAAGGAGACTGTAACAGGGCGAGGAGCCCTGTAAAATGTATTATTTATTTATTTTTAGAACGGGGTCTCCCCCTCCGCCCCTGTGTTATTTTGTATTTGTTTGTTTATTATTATATAGGACGAGCGAGGAGGTGCCGTCCTTCAGTGTTTTGTATTTGTTTTGTTATTGTTTTGTTATTGTTTATTTGTATTTTATATATAGATATATGATGACGAGAGTCGTGTTTAGTTATTGTATTGATGGCGTAGCCAAATGTTTGTTTGTTTTTTTTGTTTGGTAGTGTGGATGGGCTTCCCATCTATGGTAATTTAAAGAAGGTGGCCATCTTCCAAATTAATTTGTTGCTAATCGGGAGATGGTCACCTGCATAAAAGCCTGCAGCTCTCTGTACTCCAGGTGGGTGTTAGGAGTGAGAGCGGAGAGAGTGAGAGAGAAACGAAACTTAAAAAATTAAAACGTATAGGAACAGTGAAGGCGATATTCCTATTCAGTTTGTATTTTTGTGTTTGTAATTTTGTTTTGTTTGACTGTTTTATTTTGCTCTGTGAGCAAGTGTTTTTGTTTAAATATTTATTTTTAATTTTGTATTTAAATAAACAAAGCGCTGCATCTTTGAACTGCAGTACTGCCTGGTGTCAGTGTTTTCCCTTCCTGCATCTGGCCTGACGTCACTGCTCAGCCATCCTGTCACAGAACATTGTGCTGATAAAGGACAATCCAGAGCCACAAGAACCTGTGACAGAGACAGAATGATTATTGGTGATAAACCTCCCTCCTGACCTATGAGTGCGCTGTGTAAAGGGTAAAGCTGTGCTGTGTAGAGTGCCCTGGACTGGATGGCCAGACAATTCATTCCCAGGGTTAAAAGGAAGTCAGTCATCTAGAAAGGGGGAGGACCTCCGGTACACTAACTCATCGACCCGGAAGGGAAACGATATGGCAGCTGCGGATTGGAGGAACAGTTGCAATCGTTTACCAAGGAGTCATGAGTGACGGTACCAATAGGGGATGGAGCACGTGATCTGTTCCTTCGTTTATGGTTAAGGAACGACCCGGAAGGACCAGTGTTTATATATCAGAGCATTCTCTGACAATGTCAATCCAGGGGCTGATCAGCTCACCACTCTTCCCTCTATCAAGCGTCTCTGCAACATCCGAACAAGTGCCTCCCGAGCAGGATACCATACCACTACCTGCCATTTAAGGAAATAATCCTCGCCGATCCAAGCGGCTCCGAACTCAGGATATCTCTCCTGAGTGTCTGTACTTTAAGGACTGGACTTTCAACAAGCTCATAAAGACCCTCCTCAAAAACGGCAGCAAAATCCCAGCAGGGAGCAATCGAGAATCCCTTTTCATTTTTTATTGCAAATCCATCTCGGCAGAACCTATTTTTCCACCTAAGAACACTCCCCAGCTGCGCTCAGCTGTTCAGTGGCTGGTCAGACAGCAGACAGACTGTCTCGGAGCAAGCTACTCCTGCAGCCAGCACGTCATCAGGCCAGCAGGCAGCCGCTCCAGTCAGCAAAACTCAGCAGGAACATTCTCTGATTTTTAACGCAATAAAAGCAACCATTTGCAGACACCTTATCCTCAGTCAGTAACAAAATCAGCAATTTGGATTAACAGGTGTCCAATATTGAGCGAGAGAAGGTTCCACTCTTACAGTAATTGACTCCATTCCTGTAGTAAACTCAGCCGTTGCAGCAGCTACTGTCACTTCCATTTTTACACCAACCCCAGTCCCTTCAGTAGAGCCTCCGTTCTACAACCTTGCATCTGCAACAGCATATGGTTCCGCCACCTCAACCACTGCCCGCTGTTACTCAATATCCCTACAGATTCAGCACAGCATAATTGAAGGTAAGGGCGTTAATCTGGTTTCTCTATTGATGGCTACATCAGAGTTTCTGGACCATAGAGTGGTGGATTGTGGAAATTCCCCACAATTCATCCTTGCCTTCACTATATACAGAGATGTGCTATGTTCATTACCCAAACTGCAGACAAGAATTGGATTCCTACAAATTCTACATAGTGGAGCTGTCTGTCAGATATGGAGGGACCATGTTTTTCGACTACCACAAATCATTTTCAGCAAAAGCAGCAGTTATTTTGGCAACAGATAATGACATCATTGACTGGGCACAACCTGATTTAGACCTATTCAACAGGATTTTCAGCAGTCTCAGAGCCAACGCATGCAGGTTCTGCGGTTCTACTGGCCACTCCACCTCTCTTTGCCCAAAAGCTGCCATAGCCTCAACCTCCTCCAGCGGGTTGCCTGCTGCTCTGTGTCACTTGGGGTTGCCTGCTGTCCTGCTTCGCCTGGGGTTGCCTGCTGTCCTGCTTCGCCTGGGGTTGCTGCCTGTCCTGCTTCGCCTGGGGTTGCTGCCAGCTCTGCTTCGCCTGGGGTCGCCTGCTCGCCGTCGCGTTCATCAATTGGGGGTCGTTTGTTGCTGACCTCCAGGGATTTGCTGGGGCGGGAGGAGCCGGCCTGGGGGGCGATGCTCCCTACCGGGGGTTGGCAGCCTTTCTGCTGTCAGCTAGGGAGCCAACGGCTACGAAGAAGGGGGGGAGGTTGGGAGACCACCTTCCCAAGCAGCAGTCTTACTGCTGGAGATACTGTGGCTGGAGCCCCAGAAGAGGGAGCTGTCGACTCAGGAGACCACCTCCACCAGCAGCAGTTCGGCTGCTAGGATTGTCTTGGCTGGATGAATCAGCCTGTGCACGGTCAGCTTGGGCGTTGTTAGTGTTGGGATGGGAGGAGGACTTCCCTCCATGGCTGCCACCCATGAACACATTGCTGCTCCTGTTCCTGGGCTGGGACTACAACCGGGACTTTGGGACTAAGGGGGGAGGTGGCCATTGGGACCAGTTGTGCTATGCACAATGGGAGGATATATGGCAGGGCAGAGGAAAAGCCCTGCACACATGAGAGGGGCAGTGCAAAGCCCTGCTTGTAAATAAATGTGTTACAGTTATTGTATTATGATTTAAAAATGTATTGATTGTTTGTTTTAAAATGTGTATGTATTGTGTTTTTGTAAACACTAGTGTTTTGTTATGGTTAGTATTGATTTAATTGTATTTAGTGTTTAGTTAAAATATGAAATGGTGTTTGTTATTGTGTATGGCAGCATGGATGGGATTGGAAACCCATCCACTAAAGCTCGTGCAGAATGTGACCATCTCCGGACTGATACATTTTTTGTTAATCAGGAGATGGTCACATGTATAAAAACCCTGCAGCTTTCTGTGTTAAGGGTGGGTGTTCAGAGTGGAGAACGTGAGAGACAAGAATGGAAAAGAAACGAAAGAGAAATTAAACTAAAACTAAAAACAATTGTCATGCGTGTAAGAAGCACGGTGTTTGTTTAGTTTTTGTGTCTGTGATTTTTTTTTGTACAACCTTTTTATTTTGCTCTGTGAGCAGTGTTTTTTGTTTAAATATTAAATTTATTTTTGTTTCAATAAAAACAGCGCCGCAGAGCGATTTTTTCACCCGCGTACCTGTGTGTGTGTGGTATCTGTAGCTGGCCTGACTACCCTGACACGCAAATTTTAACACTTTCTGTTGTTATTATTATTATTATTATTATTATTATTATTATTATTATTATTATTATTATTATTATTGTGAATCTTTTAAAATACATATTTTATTTTTCACATTTTATCAGTAAATCACATCTGAAATAACATATCTGAAATAGCTTATTGAGCTTCCTGGGGGACCATATAGATTGTCTATTGACGAGAGTCAAACTAATCTACAGGTAATAGCTGGTAACCACTTTTGTTCCACTGCATACAACCTCTCTAGACTGCTCGCCTCTGTTAGCCACGAACAAAAAAATGTTCAAAAGTATTTGCAAACATTAACAAATGTTTGCTTAGCTGAACGCACCTCCGGGTATATGTAGTTTATATAAATGTCACTTTCTTTCATGAATATTTGAAGCCCATCCTTTTTACATGATTGATCAACCATATAACGAGCCATAAGCAAAATTAAAATAGAGTACCAAAATATAAAGCAAGTTTGACTTATTTCTAACTGCTGTGAAACCTTCAGGCTTTTAAATATGTATGTTAATTTTCTTTATATTTCAAGGTAAATTCATACTGGCATAGTACAGCAATATGATTTCAAATTACATTGTGTACATTTAATTATGTGATCACAAAAAGTTTCAACTGACAAACATAAAATGAAATTGGTTGCAGACACCAAATAACAAGCCAAGAAAAGAGACAAAGCATTGAGGGATAATGGAAAGCAGGAACCAAACACAATGCCACACCATGAACTTGGGTTTGGAAAATAAAGCTGATAGTGATAAAGCAATCTTTAGAGGCATTAGCAAGTTTAATTGAATCTGAGATCAATTTATAACATACATCTTTTTGATAACGAGTCTCAGAAATGTACAGCCTCTTATTACAATGTGTGAGTCTATATTTTTTGCTATAATTATGTCTAGCATTGGTTGTTAAACACATCATTGATTTATAAGTTGCATTTCAGTATCAATACCTTAGTTTTCTATGAAAACCTTAAAATAATATGGAATCACCTGGTAAAAACTTGGTTATCACTAAATATGTTTGACAATTCATTAATACCTTTAACAAATCAATTCCCCCTCTAACCTTATCAATCAACAGCAGTCAATCTATGAGATCTGGGTCAACACACCAATGACGCTGGACAGAGTCAAGCTGTGAATCTGTGAATACATACCGCAAGTCTTAACCACTATTCAAAAGTTATGTACGGTTATAGAGATTTTAACGCACAGACAGGGATCACAATCCCTAATGGCAATGCATCACACTAAACTGCTGTTCCTATCCCGTGTGTCTTGCACGTGCTGAACCCAAGGGAAACATTTATTGTGCTGCTTGTTGTGTTTGGGTATACTCAGTTTTACAGCTCGCACTGTGGTTGCGCTCATTTGCTGGTGTTAATGAATGCATGTTTAATCTATATCATTCAGATCAATCCAATGAAAAAATTGCTTACTAGTTATAAACCATAACCACGGTATAAACCACGATGGGCCGTGCGGTTCCCATGCCTGGGGTGGTGATAAGGCCTGAGGTGTAAGCCAAGGGCCTTTAACCACTCCAGAAGTGTTATATATCATCGGAACCGCATGGCGGCAAAAAAAATAATTGAAATAATTAAAACACATTTTAAATTAAGACAAAACCAGAAACTTGTATTGTGTACACATCCACAGAGTAATATAGTCCCAAATGTCATTTAATTTAATTAAATGTATTGTTCACTTATTAAAAATAAATTGCATGTGTCCGTTTATTGTGAGTTTCTGCATCAAAATTGGCATCTTACTAGAAACTAGAGACTGAGCAGAAGCCGATGATGAGCGGAGTTTCAAATGACACTGAGGAAGGCAGAAGCAGCTACGATGGCTGAAGCCGGACTTGAGGTGAGTTTGTGTCCTCGTTATATGCGAGGCACACATATTCAAGTCTGTTTTCATCCTTTTAGATCTCAAAAGATGTTTGTTAGTTGTCGGAAGCCACGCGTCCAAGTCATGCCAGATTAAGTGGTAGATCGAACTACTTTACGCACCTGTCCGACCGCGGGGGTCTGGCCTTGTCTTTACCTGCTTTTCTAAGAGTTTTCATGAATGACAGGAATACATTATTGCTGGTTTCAAACTCGCTGTCAGCAGAGATGTTAAAACTTCTACTTGTAAAATATCGGTAACACTTTAGTTTAGGTACCTGTTAGTGGTTATAAACAATCTATAAATACTTTATTAGCTATGTTATTAACCAGTATAAAGTATGATTAGAAATAATAAGAGTTATAATACATGTTTCCCTTTTTTTGTTGCTATAACACGTTATAAAAATGTTATAATATAGATTATAACAGGATTTATAATGTAATATATAACATGTCATTTGCCCTCTAATAACAACATCTTGTGAAAATGTCAAGGTCAATTTATAAAGCTATTATAAGTATCCTATTATGTAGGTTATTGTATGTTTTATAAATTACTTTATTATAAATATATTAATCACCTCGAGAACCTTTCATTTACTATTTTAAAGCATACCACAATGTACGTTGGTTCCCTACCTTTATATATAATTTGTTCCCATAGCTGCCAATCTGAAAAGGTTACTTTTTTAAAATAATTATTGATTGATTATATCTATGAAAAAATACAGCCTTATTTTGCCTGTTTTCATACCACTTTTTTCTGATTCAGTGTCTGTAGATTTAAATTAAGCATTGCCATTAACAATAATTGTGTTTATCAGAACATAATCTTAGAATGACAATGACCAATTTTAGCAACCCTTACAACATATGCCATGCATCCTCGATACTCTGGTGCTGAGTCTGACCCTGCTAGCCTGAGTGACACACTGCGCAGAGTCAGCCAGCAGAAAAGCACACAGAAGAATGTTAATCACTAACAAAACAGAATGAAACCAGAAACCGTAAACAATGGTTTTCCTGGCAAAAAAATTAAAGTAGATATTATTTCAAATTTGTACCTCTGAAGTATCCTCTGATCTAATGTGTTTATTTTCATGGTGTTGTAGGTTTGCCAAAACAATGACTTTCATAAAGGTAAATTTCTTGTGAAAGTAAAGATTACAGAACATACTGTGTAAAAATAAGTTCTAAGGGAAGCTAATAAAGGCTGAATTATTATTATTATTATTATTATTATTATTATTATTATTATTATTATTATTATTAGGGGGGTATTTTTTCAGCACTAAGGTCAAATATTAACATTTTAAAAGATGTTTTAAATATGTTTTGTTTAAAATAAAGCATTGCTGTTGGAATTGTAAAATTTCAAATCTTTTTTTTTTTTTTTAAGAAAAAACTACCAAAATAAATTATAGCGATAATAGCAGTTATCGTGATCATTTTTCAGACAATAATCGTGATACAAAAATTCCATTCTCGTCACAGCCCTAGAGTATGATGAAGCATGCAGATGTGAAGTACAATGTGATCCTAGGGAGAACGATAATCCCACGTGTGGAATGGTACTATAGAGGCGTATTGTAGAAGTATTGTGTTCGGCTTAAACAGGTCTTGGTAAATGTCCCCAGTTCCCAATGGAAATCTTAAACAGTATATATATGTCAGAGTATATAATGCTAAGTCTCAATATATAACTTATATTCCAAAATATAATGTTTTTAACACCACTGAAAAAAAAGATAGTGGCAAGCTGTGAAAATGCAATTTAGTAAACAATACCACTAAGAAATGTACCTTTTTATGACTTCTGTCCAGATACTGCGCACTTTTTTTTTTGCACCAGTGTCTTGATATCTGGATGTGTATCCTTAGCTGTGGCCACTCGCAACACAGCAGCCAAGTGTTCATCCATAAGCCTTGATCTGCGTTTTGATTTGCTAAGGTTCATTGTCGAGAAGAGCTGCTCCATTTGAAGATCTGGCGGGGCTGTTGTCACATTACAGGTAAATGGGCTTGCAAATAACTGAAAGATGTTTCAATGAGACTGGAAGTCTTGAAATCAACAATCAAATCATTTTATCAGGTTTGCTAGTTTTTCACTGCAGCACCTGTAGTCTTCATCATTAAATTCATCTTTGTGTAACTCTTGAATCTCTCGGCACACAGTGAAGTGAACAAAATTGTTTTTTGGCCCCTGTTGTGTCAGGAAGGATGCAAGACTCTTGTACTTATAAACGTTGTTGTTTATTATGTGTCAGAACAAACACTCACTAACACTCAGCTTTATTTTAGAAGTCCGACCCTCTGTGTTCCTAGCCCAAGCTGTCCCCCCAGGAACCGTCACCCGATTTTCCACAGTTCCCCATTACGTCACCCCTGTAGCATTGACCATGCAAAACTCTAAACATAACAGCCCCCTTAGCAATGCTCATTTCTGTCTCTCTCTTGGCCTTTCTAACTTCCTTTTTGACTTGTGTTTGCAGTTCCAAGTACTCTTTCTGTGTGCTTTGTTTTTGGTCCCTTTTAAACGCTCTGTAAAATGTCTTTTTCACTGAATATTTTTTTTAATTGATCTGTTAAACCATTTTGGCCATTTTGTTTTAGATTTTGATTTGTCTAATTTGGGGATATAATTGTTTTGCGCCTCTAGTACTACATTTTTCTGTGGATGTTTTCTGTATTTTACTCCAATCTACTTATGTTAGTCTCTGTTTCATTAGTTCATAGTTTGCCTTTTAAAAATTGTGAACCTTAGTTTAAGTCGTTACTTTTGGGGTTTTAAAAAGCACTTAAAATGAGACCATGTTGTGATCTGAGTTGGCCAATGGTTCTCTGACCTCTGTTTTAGTTATTCTGTCTGTGTTATTTGAACAGACTAAATCAAGGCATGCCTCCCCTCTAGTCGGTACCTTGACAAATTGCGTTAGGAAGCAGTCATTTGTCATTTCTACCATTTCAATTTCGTCTGTCGTGCTCCCCAACAGGTTTTTCCATTGTATATGGGTGAAGTTGAAATCCCCTATTAATATGGCTTCTCCTTTGCTGCACGCATTTCTAATGTCATTGTATAGCAGATTATTTTGCTCGGTGCCGGGCTATCTTACCTGAGTTGTTGCCATTGTTTTGATTTCTCCCCCCTTCCAAATAATGTCTGTTGATGCAGAGTGCAGTGTAACAACATTGGTACTTCTGCATTTGTTTCTTTCATTTTTTCCAGCACTCTGCTACCAAGTCCATTCTTTTGTCCAGTCATATATGGTGCACCATCTGTTAATCCCAGTTAGTGTCTTCCAAGGTAAATACGCTCAGCAACCATGTTACAAGACAGACTGACATTAGAAAAATGTTCTCTTTTTTCAGGACATACTACATCAGCTGTTTTAACAAATTCACCAAAAAGGGTTGGCAGCACTTGCAATCACTTTGCTAACAATACAACTGGCCTCCGCAGCACTTACATTTTTTTTCTCAATTTAAGAAAAAACTTTCATTGACACTCCATAGCTTCTTCATCTTTGTGACTTTGTCAGCACAAGCCTTTCCAGTAAACTCAGAATACATTGCTTTGTGCAACATGTCTTACTAGTGCAGTTGTATGTTATAATCTTTTTCATAACTGCAACCATTGCACTGCAAATCAGACATATTGCTTTGCCATCAAATTCAGTGAAAAAATAATCATCTGCCCAACAATTTTGGAATCTTCTGTGTTCCGCCTCCATCTTTCGCTTCCATGACACCTCCAGCTACTTTTTGGCAACTGATTTAAAATTTTACACAAAGTAAAATAAATAGTTTAAACAAGGTTTCGCGCTTTGCTGTCCTACTCAAAATTATGTGTGCTGTGCTGTTAAATGTGTATGTGAGGAAACAGATCATGTGCACCATTTGATTAGCTATTTTACTACCTTTCTGAGCTGTGATTGGCTTAACGGGAATGTCACTCATACAATGCAGAATGCACATGTTGAATACGCATGTTATATTAGAGGTGGGTTGTTTTAAAGAAAAAAATTAAAATGATACAGTACACCAGTGCAATTTTAGAAAGTAATGGGGGGGCCGCCAAAAATCCCCCCCCCCCAATCAGGAAATTAAGTGGAAATAGGACAGAGGGATCCTTAATGTTCCAATTTGATAAAGTTGTGAGATCAATCATCTAACAGGAACCAGACAATTATGGGCTGAATGGCCTTCTCTCAATGCACATTCATTTTCCCATGGTTATTCCATGCATTTATCATAGTTTCACAATGCTTACCTATGCAGAACCATGCATTTACTATGCGTTGCTATGTTTTTACAATGGTACACTTTTATTAGGCTGTTGCCTCCAGTCCATAAGGTGCTGCCAGGATTCCAGGATCACAGCACATACAATGGGCTCCATGTGCAGACAGTGTGGCTCCAGACCTCCAGGATCAGAGTGCGCACAGTGCCAAAATAAGCTTCAGCCTGTTACATCTGACTGAGCACTACAGGCAAAAATCAATCCCCTATTACACTCTCTCTCTCTCTCTCTCTCTCTCTCTCTCTCTCTCTCTCTGTCTCTCTCATTTCCAAATTCCTTTCCCCGGGCACGTTCAAATAAAACTGCTTAGAAGAAATTAGAATTTGCTTGTTTTCTGACCAGATTTATGTTTATTATTATTAATAAATATTGGTGATATTAGAGTATATCACACACCCTGAAGTTTTTCACCCTGAGTATATCACACACCCTGAAGTTTTACACCCTGAGTTTTTCTTTATTTGATTTGTTATACTTCTTGTAATTCATAATTCATCTTTTTTTTCATTACATTTTAAAGTAAAATATTACTGGCCATTTTCATCATGACAGCACAAACGAGACTGCCTTTAAATCATGCAGACCCTTCCTCACGAGACCTGCAACAGCATCAGCACTGTTTTTTAGTCTTTCAGGACCAAGCATTTTTCAGTGGGATGCTCCCCCAGGCATTTTTTGGCTATATTTGACTCTCTTCCTATAAAATAATAATTATTCATTATATAATTATCAGTAATAAGGGGGGAAAAACGTACCTGATGCTTTTAGATCATGAAATAGTATCTGCTTATATCCACTTGTTTCTTGATATTTATAAATGTTGTAAAAACATATATATATATATATATATATATATATATATATATATATATTAAAACACATGTGACAGAATAAATGTTGTAATATAACTATAAGTCAAATGCATCAGATTTAGTGTTTTCCCGTTTTTTTTATTAGCTGTAAACAAGTTCTTGTGTCATGTTTTGTTTCTACTTTTGTCTGTGCAGGCTGCTGTAAACTTACTCAGTGGGGAAGTTTCCATCCGTGGTTATTTACACGTGATGCGTGTGCACGTTTGGGAGAACAGCTCAACAGAATCAGGTTTGTGACCGAAAATAACGGCCACTGAGAGGGATAACCACATCCATTTAAAAGGCTCTTTTAAGAGCCACGCAAATAAATAAATAAATATATATATATATATATATATATATATATATATATATATATATATATATATATATATATATATATATATATATTTTTAAACTGAAAGTTTAAGATTTATTTTTTTAAACTATGCATTCTCAGATTGGGAAACGCTGTAGTTCTGGCACAGTTCATGGAGAAGGGGCACAGCGATCAGGATGGCAAGTTTTGAATTGATTTGAATACTTTTGCTTTTTCTCACTACTTGAGTTTTGCAAAAGATCAGCATTTTTATAATCTGGTTATTTATTTTTATTGTGATAAAGTGGCTGCCTTTTTTCAGAATTCTAGTGGCGTATGGATATCTACCGTTGATTTGGCCCTTTTTGAAAAGAAGTGCCGGTCCATGTTGATATGCTGTGTTATTAAATGGGTAGAAGCACCTCTCCCTCCCCCGCACCCCCTCCTGCTCCAACCCCTACACCCACTACATCCCCTACTAACTCGCCCTCCTTCTCCACCTTCTTGCCCCTCTCAGACTCTGACCTCTCCTCCCTGCTCCAGGGTCACAAACCCACCACGTGTGCCTTGGACCCCCTCCCCACTCACCTCTTTCAAGCTGCTGCTCCTGCTCTACTCCCCTTCATCTCCTCCCTCCTCAACACCTCTCTACTTTCTGGTATCTTTCCCTCTGCCTTCAAAAAAGCCTTCATCACTCCCCGTCTCAAAAAACCTACCCTCGACCCCACCTCCCTCCAGAGCTACCGTCCTGTCTCCCTCCCTTCCTCTCCAAAACCCTCGAGTGGACTGTACACCGCCAGCTCTCTGCTTTCCTGTCCAACCACTCTCTGCTTGACCCTCTCCAATCTGGCTTCCGCTCTGCTCACTCCACTGAAACCGCCCTCCTGTCTGTCACCAACTCACTTAAGTGTGCCCGAGCTGCCTCTCTCTCCTCTGTCCTAATTCTCCTCGACCTCTCTGCTGCCTTTGACACTGTTGATCACTCTATTCTACTATCATCTCTTGCTGACCTGGGGATCTCTGGCACTGCTCTGGCCTGGTTCTCCTCCTACCTCTCCAACCGCACTTACCAGGTAACCTGGCGTGGAGCAACCTCCACACCTCACCCTCTCTTAACTGGAGTCCCCCAAGGATCAGTCTTGGGTCCTCTCCTGTTCTCTGTCTACACCCGCTCCCTGGGCCCCCTCATCGCATCCTATGGTTTCTCATACCATTTCTATGCTGATGATGCTCAGATTTTCCTCTCCTTCCCCACCTCTGACTCCACCATCCCCTCCCGTATCTCTACCTGTCTGTCTGCTATTTCCTCCTGGATGCACTCGCATCACCTCAAACTCAACCTCTCTAAATCTGACCTCCTTTTCTTTCCCTCCTCCTCCCCCTCCTCTGATCTCTCTATCTCTGTTCCTCTGGAATCTACCACACTCTCTCCCTCTTCCTCCGCTAAGAACCTTGGAGTCACCCTGGACCCCTGCCTCTCTTATTCCCAGCACATCTCCACTCTGGCACGCACTTGCCGATTCTTCCTGAGCAACATCCGAAGAATCCGACCCTTCCTCACCAACTATGCTACCCAGCTCCTGGTCCAGGCCCTGGTACTCTCCCGCCTAGACTACTGCAACTCCCTCCTGGCTGGCCTCCCTGCGTCTGCCACCCGTCCGCTCCAGCTCATCCAGAACTCTGCTGCCCGCCTGGTGTTCTCTCTGCCTCGCTTCGCCCACGCTACTCCACTACTCCGCTCGCTCCACTGGCTCCCGATCACCGCTCGCATCCAGTTCAAGACTCTTGTACTAGCCTACAGATGCCTTGACCAGACTGCACCCAGCTACCTCCAGACCCTCATCTCTCCCTACACCCCCACTCGACCTCTCCGCTCCGCCTGCACTAGAAGACTAGCTCTACCTCCGCTACGCTCCCCTGCCTCCCGAGCCCGCTCCTTCTCCACCCTTGCTCCACAGTGGTGGAACGACCTTCCTACAGATGTCAGGACTGCCCAGTCCCTGACCACATTCCGGCGCCTCCTTAAGACTCACCTCTTCAAACAGCACCTGTAGAACTCCTCTGTTTGTATCCTGGGACATTATCACCCTTCATGTAAATGTGCTTTATTTTGCTCTTATCTGCCCCCTATTTTACTGCATTTAATCCTGTACTTCAGAATACTGTAATCTGCCAAGTGTTTAACTTGTAGTACTTTGTATTTAATCATATCCTGATGTAACTATCACTATTTAATCATATCCTGATGTAACTATCACTATTATCTGCTGTATTATTGAATTGTGGTTTGTCACACTTGTACTTTGCTTGAACAAAAGTTATTGTATTTCTTGCTCTTATTGTATTACTTGTATTGTAACACTTGAAATGTATTTGCTTACGATTGTAAGTCGCCCTGGATAAGGGCGTCTGCTAAGAAATAAATAAATAAATAATAATAATAATAAAAGAAGCAATTGGTGAAAATATTAGATTCTGATTGGCTGAGACCTTCTCCCTAGCCATTAGATATCTGGTGATAACACAACTGTGCAGAACTTCTTTCTCCGGAGCAGCCTCATCACAGTAAACAAAATCAATATGTCAACTAAACATTCACGGTACGTTTCTGGTTTACCTTTAGCAGTTTGCTCGCAACCATAACAAAGGCACAGATTGTTTAGCCACCTCCCCTTTTGTACCGTCAGTCACGCCCCCTTGGCTAGTGAGTGCAACCGTTTCTCCTCCAGTCTGCGGTTGCCACATTGCTTCCCTTCCCTTTCTAGATGGCCGACTTCCACCTTTCCCTGGAATTGATTGTCAGACCACCCAGTCTTGGGCACACTGTTCCCTTTACACAGCACCCTCACAGGTCGGGAGGGAGATTTATAACCAAGATTCATTCTTTCTCTGTCACACATGGTAAACTGCTTAGTAGTACTATGAGGAAAGCATGGGGAAACCATGGTAAAGTTTCATAAGGGCACATATGGTATGCGTTATGTGAAAGAGACACATGTTGCATATACTGTGTTTGTACAGTACATCAGCTTTACATTTGACATGCACATGTAGTATATATAATGTATCCCAGTATATTCTATATACAGGTTTGTTATTTATCAGTCTGTAATGGTGTTCTTTAGTTTATTATTTGATATGCTTGTAATTTCATGATTTCAATTGTTTTTGAAGTCTCCTCACCATTGGCTGCATGCAACATTGTGCTATGAAATATTCTTTTCCAGCTTTTCTCTAAATATACAGTGTCTTGCATAAGTATTCACCCCCCTTGGACTTTTCCACATTTTGTAGTGTTACAACCTGGAATTAAAATGGATTTAATTGGGATTTTTACCATTTGATTTAGACAACATACTTAACACTTTGAAGGTGCAAAATATTTTTTATTGTGACACAAAAGTTAATTAAACAAAAAAAGACATATGTTGGTTGCATAAGTATTCACCCCCCTGAGTCAATACTTGGTAGAAGCACCTTTGGCAGCAATTACAGCTGTGAGTCTTTTTGGGTAAGTCTCTACCAGCTTTGCACATCTGGATCCTGCAATTTATGCCCATTCTTCTTGGCAAAATTTCTCAAGTTCTGTCAAGTTGGATGGGGACCGTTGGTGAACAGCAATTTTCAAGTCTAGCCACAGATTCTCAATCGGATTGAGGTCTGGGCTTTGACTGGGCCATTCTAAGACATTCAGGTTCTTGTTTTTAAACCACTCCAGTGTAACTTTGGCTGTGTGTTTAGGGTCATTGTCCTGCTGGAAGATGAACCTCCGCCCCAGTCCCAGGTCTCTTGCAGACTGAAACAGGTTTTCCTCTAGAATTTCCCTATATTTGGCTCCATCCATCTTGCCCTCAATCCTGACTAATTTCCCAGTCCCTGCCAATGAAAAGCATCCCCACAACATGATGCTGCCACCTCCATGCTTCACCGTGGGGATGGTGTTCTCAGGGTGATGAGCAGTGTTGGCTTTGCGCCACACATAGCGTTTTGCGCTGAAGGCCAAAAAGTTCAGTTTTGGTCTCATCAGACCAGAGAACCTTTTTTTACATGTTTGTTGTGTCTCCCACATGCCTTTTGGCAAAATCCAAACAGGATTTGATATGGGTTTTTTTCAGCAATGGCCAGCTTTGTGGAGCGTCCGGGTTATAGTTGTCCCATGGACGGTTTCTCCCATCTCAGCTGTGGATCTCTCCAGCTCCTTCAGAGTTACCATTGGCCTCTTGGTTGCTTCTCTGACTAATGCCCTCCTTATCTGGTCTCTGAGTTTTGGTGGACGGCCTTCTCTAGGCAGAGTCGCGGTTGTGCCATATTCTTTCCATTTTTTAATAATGGATTTAACAGTGCTCCGGGGGATGTTCAAAGTTTGGGATATTTTTTTTATAACTCAACCCTGATTGGTGCTTCTCCAGAACTTTATCCCGGACTTGTTTTGATAGCTTCGTGGTCTTCATGATGCTGTTTGTTTAGATATGCTCTCTAACAAACTCGGGGGCCTTCCAGAAACAGGTGTATTTAATTTGAGATCATGTGACACTTTCATTGCACACAGGTGGACTCCATTCAACTAATTATGTGACTTCTGAAGGCAATTGGTTGCACCAGAGCTTATTTAGGGGTGTCAAAGCAAAGGGGGTGAATACTTATGCAATCAAGACTTTTCAGTTTTTTATTTGTAAATCATTTTGAAAAATCATTTCGATTTTTTTCCCCACTTCGACATTATGGACTATTTTGTGTAGATCAGTGACAAAAAATCCTAATTAAATCCATTTTAATTCCAGGTTGTGACACTACAAAATGTGGAAAAGTCCAAGGGGGGTGAATACTTATACAAGGCACTGTACCAGCTATGTTGTATGCAATGTAACATACGTACCTACTGTAATGATGGCAGTAGGACTCAGTCACCAATTATTTAAATCCTGGTCCTTAATGTTCCCTCTAGTATCTAATGTAAGCCAGTGAAGTTTCCCTTTTCAAATCTATGAAAACAGCACCAATGAGATGACCATTATACCCTGAATCATAAATAATATTAGCTGACTTCAGTAGTGCAGTAGATTTATCAGGTATAAAGCCTGACTGTAATATATACCTGGATTTGAACTCCGATCATTCTTGGACTCCAGAACCCAATCTAACAAAACATGCTTTTCAGTGATATGACTGAATCTTCTAGGAGTAATATTGACTTAGTGAATATTGCACCTGTGTACTAGATAAATCAACCCAACCATGATTAAATTCACCAACTACAATCTGTTCAACATTATAACCCAATGATCCTAAAGTTCTGCAAACATTTAACACAGACTCATCATAAGCAAAACTATTGCATGAATCAGCTCATACGTACATTTACAGTAATCTGTCGTATATCTGCCAGTCACATATCTGCTCTAACTGTTTACTGCCATGATCAAGCTCTTCAGCAACATCATCCATATGTACAGCGCTAATGCAAAATGGCTACAGGAAAGCAAAACTGAGTTGTGCTTACAATTGGAAAAAAGTTGGAAATACAAACCAGAAAGTGAGGAGGCAGACGAGGAAACAAAACCAGTCATTTCCAACAGTGAAGCTATGGAATGCTTTCAGAGAGGATTGGACTGGCTGGAACAGCAACCCGAAGCCGATCCAACTCAACTTTTACTTGTCTGGTCTTTGATAGCAATGGCAGCTAAAAAGCGAACCTTCAAACAAACCTGCATTCAACACAATAATGTAAGTACTGCACATTTAATTTATATTGTAACTTCAGTTTTCTACTTTTCTGGGTTTTTTTTATATTGTTTGATCAAATGTACACTACTTGCGGTTTGCATAAATTACCCGACACTAATGTAAGTGTATACAGCACTAATACCCTGTGTCTTTCTAAACAAGGGATTTGGGGGAGCGCCCTAATAAAAATGGAATCTCAAAACAATAATTGTGTGAATATAGTAATTGTTACAACTGTGTATAATGGTATTTAAAACAGGATTTATTTATCCGACTTTTTACAAATCCGCCCTTACTCTGGTCCCATCGCAGTCGGACTACTATATTTGTGACAGACTACTGTATTTGCTGTTTTCATTGTTTTGTATCCAATTTTCAAATGTCTCCTTATCGCTGTAACACACTTTCCGATCAGGTTGACTGGAGAACACAGAGCAACCTCTAGTTGTGCTGTCAAGCTGTATTATTTCACCCTGCAAATTGTACTACCAAGCTACTAAACCGTGAAGGCAGAGGTACAGTTTGGAAAGTCTATGCCAGGACTGCCTGGGCACCTGACCCAGAAGATTTGTTGAAGTGTAATCAGGTGAATTATATCCAGCCAATTTTCCTCCCAAATCAGCAGGAGCACAAAGACCAATGCAGAAGACCCAGAAGATGAGCCAGTAGGCACCAGTTTAGAAAAATGTGAACTACTTCCTGTACATAAGAAGGCAAATAAACACTACTGAAAGACAAAGGTCATTCATTCCTATTTATGGAAATGTATTGAATGTAACACATTTCAGCTCAGGGGATACTTGTTTCTGAACCTTGCCTTTCCTCTTTGTATACATTTTCTCTGGAAAACTGCATTTCTTTAAAAGGGGGCATTTTTCTTGACTCCGTTTAGAAAAAAAATCTCAACCTACAAAGGCGACAGAGCAAAAGAAAAAGAGAATGAATCATAGGATACGCTCTGACACAAGAAGTATCAGAAATGTGTGTGGGAGTTTGTGAGCTGCTGTAGGTTCTCAGGGAAAGGTCATTAGAAAAATGTTTATACCTCTTAATGCAGACATTGCCTAAATAGGGGTGATTATTTTAATAGGATCCTTTCTTAAAAATCATTTCAACTTGCATACCGACTTCACTACAAAATGGACTGCTGTTCAGGTACAGATGACAAAAGAATAAATAGGATGTTATGCTTACCACCACAGAAAGAGGCTAAATTACATACAGTTACATACAATACTGTCCCACTAATCAACTCAACAAGTCCTGTCCCACTTTACAGTGATTGGTGAATTTGAAATTATGAGCTCTAGTTACAAAGATCCACAATCATAGTTTAAACTTCATAGTGTTATACATTTTTTTTTTTAATTCTCAGCAATTTTACCTTACCTTAAAAAGTTGTCATGCTGTGTTGTCCCGTTCTCACATTTTCCCATTTCGGAGAGACACGCCTTCTTGTTGAATTGCCTGTGCATTTTCGATGTACATCCCGAAATTACAACAACTTGTTTTTAAAAGACTGCAAGAATTAAGATTTACTTGCTCACCACAATAGAAATAATCTGTGATTCAAATATTTCCTCTAAATGACTAGTAATTATATGAGTTTTTAGAATCATGTTTGTTATAAACATGTGTAAATTTATTAAGAGCTGTGGTCCTGGTCAAGAGAATAAGAGGGAAAAAAATATACTATCTAGTCTTCAAGTAGACTAGTCAATGCGATAAGTTATTATAATGCTGTAGCCCTAGTAATAATAATAATAATAATAATAATAATAATAATAATAATAATAATAATACACATTTATAAACAGAATGTACAGAAAGATACTTTTTGGGACATTTTTCAGAGTTGATATTTTAATAATTCAAAACATAATGATGAATGAATGAACAAATAGCCTACACAAAATAGTTGAATAACAGTTTGGAATGACTAAACTGCTCAGGAACAGGGCACGAGATTACAACCTCAGTTCACAACCAGAGCAGTCAAATTTACTGCCAGCATTTTATAGAAATATATCAATTATGTTTTAATGTTCTCTAAAATACAAAAATAAAACTGAGTCAGGCCATTGAGTTCATTCATCCCAGGTGACACTGCTGCATGTGACACCAGGCAGACCGTATCCTAGCAACCTCAGCAGCTACTGTCTGTAAAAGTTAGCTCTGGTGAACTTACTACTACATGTCCGGAAAGAACGAAGATGCAGCCAAAAATGTAAATATACCACTAAGCTTCGGTATAGATTGGAGTTGCCCGAAGCTGTTAATGCCGAAAGAGTACTGAAACTGATTTCAAGTGATCTGGGAAGACAGGAACAGCACAGCAAGGCCCAATACATCGTACAGGTATAGTTAGAAACATATATGGACATTATACTGGCTGTTTTTTAATGTCAGTTTTTAATGAATAAAATAAAGTTTGATATTCATGAAACTGTTCTTTGCTGTTGTTAATGAAACCATAAATAGTCCAGAGCAGTTTCAGAAATATCAAACTTGATTTTATATTTAAAAACAGACTTTTAAAAAACATTCTTTAAATAACACATGAGTTCAAGCTTTGTCAATGTGCTTTTCTTTGACAGCAACACAGATTAATCTCTAACCTAAAAAACATCTACCATGAATGGAAAAGTTCCTACTTAGATCCCTTTTATTAAATGTGCTTTGCAATTCTAGTCCGTTGATTACCATATAGATCCTTCAACCTGTTATAAAGGCACAGGTCATAAAACACACAGTTACTTCACACGCAGACACAGCCACACTCACAGACACCCAGACCCTGGTTGGGAAACTAGGGAATAGAGCCAAGCCCTGCAGTGCCCTATGCTGAGAGGCAATGACCTATTAACTGCGGCAAGCAGGCTACTGTCCCAGCGATTTGATTGTTCATCACAACCTGCTAGCCAAGCCACCAGCTGATAGCAGACTGTCTGTAACACATTACCAAGAGCAAGACAGAAAACAGTGCAGGCCTCTCAGTCCATGTGGAAACCTGAGCTCCAGCCAACAGAAAAACACATTCCTCCCCGTTCATTAACTCTCCCTCTATTGCTCTCTTGCATCTTGCAAGTGATTGCCTTCAGTAACAAATTAAGGGATGTGTGCAGTGTGTGAACTATTGTAATTAACTCTCTGCTTGTAAATCAGACTCCTGTGACCCTGCTGTGGCTCCACAGGGACAGTGTTCGACTTATATAGGCTGGATTGTCAATTTCAGTGGTTTCTGGGAGTTATCATAGAAAGAAAGAAATGGTAGAAATCCTAATTATGGATCTGACAAGGACACCTCTTGTGATTGAAACATTTTGTTTTATTTGAGAATAAAATAGTTGACGTAAGCATGTATCACAGCCTTTTGACTTGCTTGGTTTTGGCGCAGACCCCCAAGTCGCCGCTGTAAGTCAGAGTCGTCAGTCGCCACCGAGATTTTAATTAGTTGTAAGCCACCGTCGCAGTCGGATATTTCTGAATGACAGCGAATGCAGATATCTTTCTTCTTAGGGTTAGTTAATACTTCTGTCACAGATGAATGCAATACGGCAGGTGCAGCTTCACTACTTGCTGGATGGAGGATGCATCATGTCGCAGCCCTTTTGACTGCACTGCAGTCATTCATACTTTAAATACAGACTGCATTCGCGTAACTGGAAACATTTACATTTTAGGAGATGTGCTGAGTTTGTACCTCTTATATAAAAGGTTGAAAAAAATCAAAAGCGACATTGTTGGTACATCTGTCCTTTCAACCAACAGAGAATCTGAAAGGGAGAATTTTATACCTTAAGAGATGTGGGCATGTGACAGTGAGATATATTTGAGGTATTTTAGAACGACAGATGAAAGGTTTGACGATCTGTTAAACAGATTGGGACCATTGCGTCAGTGCAAAAATACATACGCAATGCCAGTGACACCTGCAGAAAGACATAGCAACTAGCAATTCCCAGCAAAGTGTGGCCGCAGGCTTTTCTCTCCTGTCCTTTTCTATTTTTTTTCTGAATAATACACACCAACGTTGTTTCTATTATTTGGGCATCTCTATATTCTTTAAGTGAGGGGTTATCATGTGGATGCTTGAGGAACTTTTAATAGAAGAAGTTCATAAAGTCTTGCTCCATGATGGTTACCAGCATACGACCATGCTGCAAATGTTGGCATTTTTCAATAGCATCCGACCCCATGCAATTTAAGTTTGCAGAAGCTGCACGACTTTCCAAAAAGACACACGTCACAAGAGGGTGGGTAACTTAATTCCGACCTGTCGCACAGGGTCATAGACCCTCGACTCTGACAAGAAGTTACGTCGGAGTCTGAAGTATCCACCAGCCTTTAGACTGAGGCAGCCTATACTTGAATGACAGTTTCTCAGTCTCAATGTCAGTGTCCACATGTTAGGTGTTGAAATGGTTAGGCTTATGAAATAGTTGCCAAGAGGAGTCTTGGTAACTTTATTGCTGATGGTGTGTCTCTGTAGATTCATCCTGGTCCAAAGATGTTGTTTGGTTTCTCCTATGTAGGTCCCATCTGAACATTTGCTAGATTTATTCATCTAGATTATGTTTTTGGATCTGCAGGTAAATTATCCTTTTATCTCCAGTTTCCCTTGTGCTGTGAGGTTGGTATTCTGCGTAAAACCATGGGGACAGGTTTTGCATCTGTTGGTATTGCAGGGTTTAGTTCCACTGTGTGCATTGTTTAGGTCAGTTGGTAGTTTGCTCCGGATGATAAGCTGGGACAGGTTAGGTGGTTGTCTGTAGGATGGGAGAGGTGTTTCCAAGAAAATATTGGAGAGGGTGAAATCTATAGCTAAAATTGGGTGTAATTCTCAGATGATTTTGCGGAGAGGTCGTAGGGATGGATTGTACGTAACAACTAGTAACAACACACAGGTTTTACTTTGTATTCCTACAATTTTTCTGTTGGTACCCTGGTAGCATGTTCGATTTCTCTGTCAATCTGTTTTGGAGAATATCTGCAAAAGTCTGCAAAGATGTTTGTTTCTGTCAGTAGCTTCAGAGCAGTTCCGCTGGTAACGAATAGCTTGACTGTAAATGACAGATTTCTTGGTGTGATGTGGATGGAAACTAGAGATGTGGAGGTATTTTTGGCTATCAATGGGTTTTCTGTAGATGGATGAAGTGATATTGCCGGTTTTGATGGTTATTATTGTGTCTGAGAATTGTATCATTTGTTTTGAATAATTAATTGTCAGTTCAATGGTGGAAAGGTAATTGTTGAGAGCATGGTGGGATTGGTGGACTATTTGTTGTTAAAAATGTATGGTTTAAAATTGTACTCTTTTTCAGTTGTTTCTCAACTAAACCACATTTCCAATCTCCTTCTCAGTAAGATACTGCTGTTTTTATTATGATTCATATGTTTGGTCTCTGCATTCATTACTGACATTTAAAGTAGGCTGGGATGTGGAAGTGCAGTGGAGCGTTTGGTACATTTTTCCTCACTAATTGCTTAACAAAATGGGAATAAATATTAGTTTGGATTTACAATAAATATTTTGTTAGCTCTATATCCTTTTGGGTTAAAATAATGGGGAATCATTTGAATTAAATATTTTTAATAGACATCTTACCTTATTAATTTTACCAAGTTACCAAGTTTTACCATTACAATTCAAATCCCCAATGTGGATATTAGCTCTGCATGTTGACCAGACTTGAGACAGTCCTCTTTTGAAATATTACAGTAGACTCCTTGTTCACCCAAAGCCAGTTTTAAATTGTTCACACTGTACCGATCTTGATTAAAGTAATTGTAGCTAACCTTATGAATTCATAAATCTTACCTGTTGTGCACTTTGTTCTGTAGGTCTCAAATAGGCAGTTTTGAGAGAAACACATAATAAACATGTATTTTCTTTTGAAAACATGACATCTGCTACTGTACTCGGTTAAATCAATCTCTGTTAGCAAGTCATGCTTTCAGACAGTGTTGCACTTTCTTATACTTTTTCCACCCCTTCAACTGTTTCTTTCCTGTTATTAACCAAACAGCTGCTTCCCCCTGTTGACTGACATACTTTTTAGATATCCTGTGAGAAAGGCATGGAAACTGGAAACTGAGAACTTTTTTAAATCTATGTAGTACCAGATATAATGAAAATAAATATACGCTATAATATCTGTTTGTTAGATTTTTGCAAAACTGCACATTTGAGATCTATGGAGTCAATGCACCTGCTAAACAGGTAATATTTATGGAATTGTTTTGTTAACTACAATCACTTTAAATATCCCATTTGTCCATCCTTAGCATTCACCTGTTCACTGGAGAAATACATTGCTAACAAAGGTCCCAAACTGATATTTGAGATGTTTTGACACACACACACAAAAATGTTTTGAAAATGTTGCTGAGACAACAGCTGTAGCATATCAAGGTCACATTTTAATAGAGGAGAAAAGAAAAAAAAAAGAAATTCCAATTAATGCATTTGTTTATTGATAAATGTATTAACATCTACATGTGAATCAATAGCAGGACTGGTTCACGGAGATCCAGTTCCCCAGTGTCTTTACAACCCTTAGGCTGTGGTGAATCTTTAACAAAGCAGAAAGTAAATAATTACAGAATGCTTTTCCATAAATAAATTACATTAGTTAATTGAGCTAATGAAGGAGGGTTTACATGAGGGAGAGGAATGCACAGTACAGTAGTTGAGTAATAACATGAGTGTACAGTACTTGGCAAGCAATACAGGGGTGCAGCACAATAAACCTCAGATAAGAAATAAGGAAACTACAGCTACTTCCCCAACCAATGTTGTAATGTGCAGTACAAAAAGAAGAACCTTGGGTGTGTGTTATTCTCAAGGAGTAATTTACTGTAAATACTGTAAAAATACAGATACATTTTTGCACCAAAGTTTTAAATACTTTACACATTGTTTTAAATCAAATGCACTGTATAAATAAGAACATTAAACTGTATTCCAGAGGGAGCATTGCATTGGCTCTGGCACTCCTGCAGGTTAGATAAGCAAAACTGTCAGTGACCCTATTGGCCAGGAACCTGGTGAGCTCAAGCGGCAGGGCCTGGCCTTTGGCTTTTGTCCTCCAGAGGCCGCTAGCTCGCTGACATCCACTTTTGTGTACCTGGGTGTGTAATGAGGCAATTTAATTGGTTTTGGGATCATAGGATGCTGTGGCAGGGCACATAATGAGAGGGGGCAGGGCAAAGACCTGCATGTAAATAAATGTGTTGTGTTTGTTTAGCACGGTTGAATGTATTGTTATGATTTCAAATGTATTGTGGTGTACTGTATTATTATTTAAAAGGAAATGTATTGTTTGGGAATGGGAGATTGTTATTATTGTATGAGTTAAATGTATTTTGTGTTTATTTAAGAAAACAAGTGTTTGGTTTGTTATTGTTTGGTTTGAATGTGTTCTGGCAGAGGCGGTGTTAACAGCTCATCTCTGCCAGATAGCTCCTGTGAATGCATGGTCGGCAGTCAGTGATTATTGACTGTTGGCCAAAATGTGTCCGTCTCTGAATTAATTAATTGGTTGTTAGTTCGGAGCTGGCCATGTGTATATAAACCTGTATGTTTGTGTGTTTGGGGTGGGTGTTCAAGAGGAGGAATGTGAGTGCGAGCTAAAGACAAAGAAACAAAAACAAAAGTAAGAGTAAACAAATACTACACGTGCTGGAAATCACCAGCACGGTACTTGTTGTTATTTTGGTTTGTGTTGTGCGTTTTGGTTTTTACCTTTTATTTTGTTCTGTGAGCAGTGTTTTGTTCAAATATTTATTTTACTTTTTGTTTCAATAAAAAACAGTGCACCATAGAGCTCTTTCACCCATAGTATCTGTCTGTGTGTTTCTCTGTCAGCTGTCTGGTCTGGGAACATAACTACAGAGAATGACATTCCGTCCAAGAGAGCAACCAACAGCAAAGGCGATTTGAGCTAAGATTCACCTGGGACAATTGAAGGTTGCAGAATGCATGTAGATGTTGGCCAGCACCTTATTTTGCCCCCTGAGATTGCTACAACAACCCATCGACCTGACATTGTTCTGTGGTCAGTCTCAGCATGCCTCGTTCTCCTAGTGGAGCTAACAGTGCCATGGGAGGATTTTGTGGATGAGGCATAGGAGAATAAGAAACTCTGGAATGCTGTGGTAGCCGCTGATGTGTAACAGCAGGAGTGGAGAGTCCGAGTTTATCCAGTAGTGGGTTGTTGGGGATTTGTCGCACACTCCATGATGACTCGCCTTATTGGAGATACTGGATTCAGTGGACAGGAGTTGCAGTGCATAGTGAAGGCTATTTGAGGAGGCAGAGAGAAGTAGCAACAGGTTCTGGTTGAGGAGGAAAGAGGCCGATTGGGAACCTCAAAGAGATGATGGAGGAAGTTAACATTAATGAAAAGGAATGGATGGCTAAGGTAAATAAACAGGGCTGGGTTGGGTGGAGCATGGAGCGGAGTGGTGTTGGGACGCCAGCATCACTGTCGAGCCTTCCTGAGGTGTTGTGGGCTAGACAAAATACCGAAGATGGGAGGTGCCCACCTGATGACCCCTGCGAAGTGCCCCACCCAGTCCAAACGGTTGCCATGCTGAGGGGTTGGGGAGGCCGCACTTTGGCTGATCCCTGGAGCTAGCATTATCACCGTTGTGTGTGCTGATGTGCCAAGGAGGCCACAAATAGACTGATCATTACGCTTCAGCCATCAATAGTGGGCCAATAGAAAATACATGTTACCTGGCAGAGGAAAAGTGATGAAGACTTATATATTACAGCGGAGCTGCGTCTTGGTTGGTCCCCACCACCACTATCTAATTTTATGTGGGCAAACATCGAGTCCAACATTAGCATGAAGTAAATAACACCAACTCTTATGTAATAAAATTCTAATCAAACAGCCATTTAAATTACGGCCCTTCTTTAACTACCCTAAAACTGCTGTTTTTCACATGGGTCTCTACAGATGTGTGGGTCCTTATTCTGTAGAGACTGTGAACTGTACCCTGGGGTGTGATGGACTGTACCCTGGGATGAATCAGTATGATGAGCTCAGTCAATGTTCTGTGAGACTGTGCTCCACCTGGCTCATTTAGAATACATTACAGAGCTAATTGCTGAGACACTTCTTTACACAGTGAGTTACCTAGCAACGTCGTTGATGCTGAATCATTGGGCTCATTTAAGAATTAATGACAACGTTTTGCGATCAGTGTAGGAAATAAGATGAGCACTGATGGGCTGAATGGCTTCCCCTTGTTTGTAAATATTCTTATGTTTGTGGGTTAAGGGGACCTCTTTTAATTTTCAAATTACTCAAAACTTCCTCCTGAGCTGAAAGTTCCAACCTTCCATTATGTGTTCATGGTAAATGACTATATGAAGACCATACTATAAGGGATTAATATATAATTCACAGTCGATCATATGTCACCTGGTCCATCTGTATGTCTTCTCTACTTTATTCCCTTATAGTCCCTTATACTTTACAGTATCTAAAAGGAATAGTGATGTGCATCATGCATGAAGTTCCAATAACAGAGGATATGGAATAGGTTACCCAGCAGTGTTGCTGATACTGAATCATTCGGATCCTTTAAGACCTCACTTGACAATGTTTTGAGATCAATCAATGGCCTCCTTGCCTTTGTGAAATTTGTTATGTTCTTAAACAGCTGAAACATTTACCAGGCTTTTTTTCACCCTGTTGCAAAATATACTAAGAAAACAACAGTTAGTAAACAATTTCCCTACCTAGTGGGTTCTGCGTTATTTTGTGACATATAACATACCTATTTACAAATAAAATGTGATAAAGCCTGTGATAGCTTATAAACAATAATGATAGCAAAATGATCATAATAAGAATTTAATTTTTACATGTGACCTAACAGACATATTTGCTCAAGGAAAAGACTGAAGGTAAGACAAGGAATTATAATATTTTGATGCATGGTTCAATGTGTTGTATGCTTTTGATCATAATATTCTTTTAATCTAAATCAAAGTTTTAAAATGCTTTTCAACTTTGGAAAATGTTGAACAATCCTATGATCCAAGTTGCTATGCCATCTCGCCAGCACTGAAAAAAGAACTCATTGAGTTGAAGTGAGCACTCAGACTACCAATTAGGTCCACCGCAAACTGTTGAAAGGTCTACACTGTACTGAGTTTTTATTCCACGTTACACATCATTTGTTTACTAATTTGTATTAAATGGTTTCATCAAATTGTTCCAATAAGTTCTCAGAAAACAACTTTTATAATATAGATCATAACTTACAGATTCCCACTGGGTTCTTTATGGAAACCCAGCATGTCTGTATAATGGATTTGTTAATTTAATACTGTAAAGTTGTAATTGTAACTGTGATGGGGTACAGTACTCTGTCCCTCAGGGTGTCATTTACAGGCACTGCACATACATGTTAAAAAGGAGTGTTTTAATGTTTAAAACTAGCCCATGATAAAATTCTTTGGCCATTTGGCTTATTACATTTTTAATTTGGCACATGTGGAATTGTTTCCTAAAGGGTAAATTAGGAGGATGTCTCTTATAAAGGTGTACCACAGCAGTGTAATAAAATATAGTGAAAGCATAGGTAAGTATTATAAAGCCCAGATAGTTATGGTAAAGCATAAAAAGCATGGTAAATTATTGCAAATGTATAGTATAATCATGGGAAAACTGCAACATAACAGTGCAAATTTACTCTTTCTAAAGGATAGTCTGCAGTATAAATCTGCAATTTAAGAGAGACAAAAGAAAGAGCTGGAGGATGCTACAGAGGGACTTTGGGGTTCAGAGCACTGGGGCAGCGCCAAGTGCTGTATTCCTTCAAATTTAAGATGCCATCGAATTTAAGACACAGCACAAATTTCCCAACCTCAATTTGAGGAAAAATAAAGCATGAAATAAAGCTGCATTTACAAAGATACAACCTCAATTACGCATTTAAGAAAACTACGTTTGTGGCCATCTGCTGTAAGACAAAGCATTACAGTTATGCGCTGCTTCTCATTACCAGTCATGATTACTCGCACATGTTTTTCTCACTTTTTGTGAATTGTGGTATTGCTTGGCATGTCGAAAAATATGGGTGTCTGATTAGCATTTCCGATCTGTCCAAGCTGGTACTGTTTGTTAGAAGTCTAATAACGCTGAAATTGTAAAAGCTTCACTTCTAATTCCTCAGGAAGCTGATGATGCTTTGTTGAAAATGGCTGCTAGTATGTCATGGATGATTTGAGATCGGGCAGTGACGCCTTTGTTTGTCTTTTCTCAGCAGCCAGTCAAGGTTGCCGATTTTAAAACATACACCACTTTACTTGAACAATTGGTTTAAAAAGTGTGTCTTAAATTCAAAGGAATACAGTGCTCTCTCTTTGTCTAGCCTTGTGTTTACCATTGAAGTATCTATTGTTGTTTTTTGGTTTACTCTCTGGTTATTTTTGTACATCCAGTGTGGGCTGAAGTACCTGCTTGTTTTTGTGTTCTTTTGAGCTCAACACAAACAGAGTATTAACTCGCAAGCTCAATTAAAGACATTTTAAAGGGATAGCACCCATTTTCAAATGTTGTGTTAATTTTGCCTACTTCATTGAGTTTCTGTTCATGAACTACGCTCTCTGCTACATGTACAGTAAATCTACCTTTTCACAACATAAGTGTTCCTGGCCCAGACATGAAGATCAACAGGGTGAGTCAACCTAAATCACAGAGACTGGGGTTGGACCATGGTACTTTGCTAACCCAGATCTTAAACAATGTGCAAAACCACCACTCATTTGGACAAGCAGTTATAGACCTGAACTATTGCCTTGTATCTGTACTACTTCCTTAGTCCCATTCCGACTCACTGCCTCTCATTCCCTGGACCATCCCTGACACACAATTTAACATAATGTGTTGTGTACATTTCCCTGTCATTCTATTTCCTTTTTTTACCATTTTACTTAGTTTTTAAGTTCATGTTGTGCTTTTTGTTCCCCAGAGTCCTCCTGTGAATGATATGGTTTCATCTCAAGGGTTCATCCTGGTTAAAAGTAATTTGAATGAATTAACATCTTCTGATTTACTTTTTTTTACAGTTAAGTATGTCAGGAAGATTAATAAATTAACAGCATGTAATTAACAAAGTTACATTCCAGATTTGGAAACGTGTTGTCTTTCCGAAAGGAGACTCCACCCATCAATCACATACGTTACCAGTTTAACCAGTTAAATAGTTCTCTCTGCCCGCAAACCACTGTCGTTTCTTTGTTTGGTCCTCCTCTTCCCCTGCCTCCACCCTGCAGTGTGCCTTGTCTAGGGGGAAGGTGGCCCCAAGTGCATCTTGTCCTGCCCGCTGGCCAAGTCATTCTTAATCACTGTATTTCATTCATATTAGCTCGGCCAGCATAGGGGCGGCTATCGAGCTCCAATGGATAAGGCCATGGACCAAATGATAAATTATTATGTATCTGTCGGCTATCATGTTCATGTCGGGCATAACTGTTTGCCAATTGTTCATGTGCCCATCAGGCATATCTTTCACAATAAATAAATTGTTATTTTCTTACTGCTAAGTGGATGTCTCCTTTCCAAACAAATCATTTTGACAATGGTAGCCAATTGCAACCCGGCTGCCAGAAGGAGGAGAGGCTCCACAAAAGGAGACTAGCCTAAAAGTTTGTTAGGGGTTTTCCATGAGCTAAAAATAATATTCTTCATTGTATAGTCTATTACTCAACAAACAGTGCTTGATGTGCACTGTGATATTGAGGATGCCACAGCAGGCTTGCACAGGGATATTACAATGGAAACAGAGTAACAGAGCAAGGGCTCTGCTTGTAAATAGTTTTAATACTGTTTGTGTTTGGTGGTTGGCAGGGACGGGGTTAATTCCTCTCCCTGCCAAAAACATGTGAGAATGTGGCTGTTCCCATACAAGGTAATTGGTGTTAATTGGGAACAGCCATAGACTATAAAAAGAGAGTTTCCAGCTCCAGTAAGGGGAGATCACCAGGGAGCTGGTATATGAGAGTGTGAGAAAGGAAAGGAAAGGAAAGGAAAGGAAAGGAAAGGAAAGGAAAGGAAAGGAAAGGAAAGGAAAGGAAAGGAAAGGAAAGGAAAGGAAAGGAAAGGTGTTTGTTGACAGATAAACGGCTTAGCTGTCCTGTCTGTTAGTCTGGGACCAGTTAAAGTGTAGATAGGCTCTATGTTAAACTAGGCTTTTGTTTTGTTTGTTTGTTTTTTGTTTTTTGAATTAAAGGTGCGCAGTAGTGCTTAAAATCAAAGTTTTGGCGTCTGGGTCCTTTTACAATATATATATATACATTATATATATGTATTAATACGCTACATAGACAAAGCAATACAAACTGGTAGACTGTCTTGATGTATGAATTAGTACAATGGTCATGATACAATTCGATTTTGAACCATCACGTTGCAGTTCTTAATGCTTCTCTTAATTTGTTCCTAGGTAGCATTAGGAACAGAGCAGCTTTTCCTTGTACAGTGTTTCTAATGGATTTTACACAGTGCTGGGTCTGCTTAGCCCCCCCCCCCCCTTCTTCTTTTTGCCTGTGACTGTCTCCTTCTAGTACCTGCCATGAATGATACACCGCAAGGATACCTTAATCAATTAAACCAAAACAAGGAAGATTGTATATCGGTAACACCAGTGGTCCAGATAAGCTGCGTAGCTGCCGTTTTTACGCATTCCAAATTTAAATTGAATTCATAAAAGTATGCATAGCAATTTGCCGCACAGCTTCTCTTCCTCCCCTCCTGCCTCCCCTAAAACTTCCACTAACAACTACATCTCCCAGAATACAATGTCTTCAGTTACAAGGAAACTGTACACAAGAAAAATCTACTCAACAAACATTATCCAATCTCTGGCTAGCGCTGTTGTCTTTACATTGAAGTGTTAACATGTTCACTGAGTTTAAGAATTGAATGTTAAAATATAAGTAACATAATTCATTTGCAGAGTCAGTGTGATACCTTGAAAAAAATGCGCTGAGCCAAGATAGAACCTTGTCTAACACATGTGTGGTTGTACAGTAGGTCAATGTAACATTGTAGTTAAAATGGAAGGCTATTCTTTAATGGCTACCCCATTACCATTAAAGATTGTACAGTGTTTATATCGAGATTACTCAAGACTTAAAGGTAATATTGCATTTTACCCCCTAGTTACTCCCAGACCCAAAACCTTATCTGGAGCACTGGGTAACGCACACCATAGTTATGTTGGATCTGATGCATGATTATCTGACTAACATGCAGTGCTGGGTGAGTTAGATGAGGTTAAAAGGTGAAGATAATGTTGTGCTAATGAGCCTTTTTTGTGCCGTGGCTAAGGCAGCGGGTCTTGATCAGTTTCTCGTTCAGCTTTCATCTTGTTACATCATTAGCTGTAGCACAGTAGTATCCCCTGACTGTTTATTTGAAACTAAATGTTTATGTTTATTTAGAGGTTTGAAAAGCTTCCTAAAGTCAGGGTATGCAAACTAGTATATGAGTCTTCTTTATGTCCCTATGCATTGCAGAAGCTCTGACATTTAAACTGTGTTTCCTCATGTCTTTTCTAGTGAGAGCTACAACTAGATCAGCTTCAACCAGTGAGTAATGTTGCAATAATGACTTAAATCGGAACATCACAAGTTTAATTTCCCCAGGGTGTTCTTGAAAACAGATGGCTAATAGAATATGTTCAGTGTTACCAGGTCTCCACTGTGGTGGTGCTCATTTAAACCATATTAGAATTAAAAACAAAAAAATAAGTTTTAAGTGACAGTAAGAGCTGAGAAAGCTGAAAAAGACATTGTCAGGTAAGACCGCCACTGCGCTCTTACTTCACCCATGTTCTGACAAGGCTTTCCAGCACACACTGCTTAACTGGTACAGTAGGTGGGTTCACTTCAGACAACATAGGTAGTCACCACCACTGGGCAGGTCAGTGGTTTGCTGAGGATTCAAAAGTTCTCTGAAACAGCCTAATATGCCTTAGATCAGTGGTTCTCAATCCTGGTCCTGGGGACCCCCTTGTGTGTGGTGTTCTATACTGCCTGCTTCCTGCTTTAATTCTACTACCAAATACCACAAATTGGCGACAAGGATGGCTGCTGCTACTGTTCCCTTACCTGCTCCCTTTCTGCCTTGCCTGAAGAATCTACAATTCCATTTAAAACATGGAAGAAAATGTTTGAAAACTACTTGCTAGTGAAGCTGCATGGCCTGAAGCCCGACAGCGTGCGGTTTTACTTCACTGTCTGGGAACTGAAGGACAACGGATTTTCTACACACTACCTGATACAGGTACAACTTACGATTCTGCTGTGAGTGCTTTAGAGAAACACTTTAGTCCGAAAATTAATGTTGTTGCTGAACGCCATAAATTTTGTCAGCATGCTCAAAGGCCTGATGAAACCATAACCCAGTACACTGCGGCCTTGTGTGAGTTAATTGCCCTCTGTGACTGTGGGGATAAGGAGGATGAAATGTTAAGTGATCAACTTGTGGAACAGGCTTCAAATTACAGAATAAGGGAAAGGTTGCTGTTGGAGCTAAAACTTACCTTAGAGAAAGCTGTGGCGATGGCCTGCCAAATTGAAAATCAGCTATTCAAAACGCTATCGGTGCGGTTCCTCGACTCACCTGGAAAATGCTTCCACCTGCCCTGCTTCTAAAGTTAAATGCAACAACTGCGGCAAAGTGGGACATTTCACGGAAGTGTGTCGCTCCGCCGACAAACATGAGGTATGTGAAATTATTGTTCCCAAACTTACAGTACTATACATGAATGATGCTGTCTCATACAAAGACAAACTTGTCTGTACTGTGCAAACTGGAGTGTCGGATACTTATAGCTACAGTATTGACCTCATTGTGGATACAGGTTCATCAGTCTCTATACTGCCTCAGGACTTGTATCATCAATACTTTGCCAGCTGTACTTTAATTGATCCCAAAGTGAGGCTAATAACATACTCCAAAGAGGACTTACCGATACTTGGATGTTTGTCTGCTCGCGTCCTGTACGATGGTATGACTGCCCTTGCTACTTTTTAAATCATTAAATCTGCCTTTACTGGGCATGGACTTGATCAAAGCTTTACGGTGCCGCATAGTAGGCGACACAGTTTTGACCACGGAACAAAACTTACCTGTGCTGGAAATGTCTGCTGGGACCATTGTGGGATGCGCTAAAGGATTCGTACACAAGATTAAAATCCAAGACATGGTTGCCGTTCTTG
Organism: Acipenser ruthenus; assembly: GCF_902713425.1. Classification (NCBI taxonomy): domain Eukaryota; kingdom Metazoa; phylum Chordata; class Actinopteri; order Acipenseriformes; family Acipenseridae; genus Acipenser; species Acipenser ruthenus. The sequence continues at coordinate 72,162,696 of NC_081192.1, forward strand.
GTTAGAAATTCTGTCTCGGGTGAATTAAAAAGGCTACTATAGACAGGCATAATTGAAAAAAATCGAAGCATCACCATGGGTTTCTCTGATTGTAGTCATTCAGAAGAAAACAGACTTGCAGGAACCTAATAAAGCTATAGTAGTTGATAGTCACACTTTACCACACATGGAAGAACTCTTTAATGAGTTAAGAGGCGCTACGGTCTTCTCCACAATAGATCTTGCCAGCGCTTACAATCAGGTTGTTCTACAGGAAGACAGCTGGGATTTAACAGCATTCATAACACATGACGGACTGTTTCGATATTGCAGAGTACCGTATGGATTAGCATCAGCGCCTGCCGCATTTCAAAAAGTGATGGCAACAATCTTGCATGACTTACCAGGTGTAAAAAATTACCTGGACGACATCATTGTCTACGGTTGCTCCACCGCTGAACACAATGCTAATCTGCGTACAGTCTTACATCTTTTACAAGATTATGGATTACAACTGAATACTAACAAGTGCAGATTTAATCAGACAAGCCTGCACTTCTTGGGGCATATCATTTCAAAAGACGGTTTACTTCCTGATACAGACCATGTCATTGCTATAACTGATGCACCTGCTCCTACTGATGTAGCTTCACTCTGCTCCTTCCTGGGACTCACTTCCTGATACAGACCATGTCATTGTTATAACTGATGCACCTGCTCCTACCGATGTAGCTTCACTCCACTCCTTCCTGGGACTCACTTCCTGATACAGACCATGTCACTGCTATAACTGATGCACCTGCTCCTACTGATGTAGCTTCACTCTGCTCCTTCCTGGGACTCACTTCTTGGTACGGTAAATTTTTGCCAAATTATTCTACAGTAGTTGAACCGCTGCACGCTTTGCTCAGTGCTGGGACGGACACGGCTTTCACATGGTCCGCTCAGGCTAAGGAAAGTTTCGAAACACTTAAAAGACTGATTGTTGAGAGTCCACCTTGACAGGACTCTTCCAACATTCGCGTCGACTAATGCATCTGACTATGGCATAGGGGGAGTGCTCACCCAGCTGCACCCTGACAACACTGAACACACCATCGCCTTTGCATCCCGTACACTAACTCCTGATGAAAGAAAATATTCAACGGTTGAGAAGGAAGCTCTTGCCTGTGTCTGGGCAATAGAAAAGTGGAGAACTTACTTATGGGGACTTCACTTTACATTGAGGACTGACCACCAAGCACTGACCACACTGCTGGCTACTAAAGGCATTGGTCGTGCTGGAATGCGGATTGCTAGATGGTTGGCTCGTTTGCTTTGTTTCACTTATGATGTGACATACCGACCTGGATCACAAAATTGTATTGCTGATTACTTGTCCAGACTGCCTCTGCCTAATTCCAGTGCAAGATACTGAACCTGAACTGATTGCTGCTGTGTCGACGCACTTGCTGCTTTGCCCATATCAGATTTTACTGCTGCTTGTAAAGCTTGCCCCAAACTCTCAAAACTGCAAGCATAAATAGATAAAGGCTGGCCTAACTCAGCTAAACAAGTTCCACCTGAACTTGTGGCTTACCGGCAGAGTAAATCTAGAAATATTTGCAGCCAAAATATTTGGCGAATCACACCCAGAAGACCAATTTAGCTCCAGAAATGTTGGCGACCTGTTGCCCTGAAAGTTGTATACTGCTTCATAGTACTGTATGTACAACATGAAGACCTGATAATGGTTAATATTTACTGTATGTGCCTTCAAAAAATAAAAATAAAACATTTTTAGTGTATTTACACAGAGGCTAATGTAACACGATAGGTTATCACAGGGTTTGAAAGAAAGAAAAAAAACACACAATACTGCATGCAAAATATAATTTACTGACAGGAAAATTAATATGAAAATTAATCAACCAAAACTGTTTCTAATGCAAGAACTACACAAACAAATTCAGAGACATTTAAAATGCTGTATGCAGTGTATAGGCCACTTGTGCAATATTAACTCCAAAACAGAACTAAATGCAAATTCTGATATCATAGTAAATCAACAGAATACTACTAGAAAGTATTTACCAAAATTAAAACAGTTATTTATGTTTATAGCTCTTAAAACCCAAACATTATATGTTTTAATTTACAACAGAGAGGGTCACGGAAAAGCTATGTGGAATGTTCTAAAAAAAAAATTGCCTCCCACACAGTTAGAACATAGATTTTACGGAATTATACTATACCATAGCAAAACATGAAAATGAATACATTTCCAGTAGTTTTTATTTATTATTTAGAAGAATTTAAATTGTACCAAATATGAAGCTACTATACTGTAAACCAATCTGAAAACTTTCAAATCCAGGCACCAAAGGTTTGTGATCAGTCTTAAGACGAAAACTTTCTAAGCCCTGCAGGTAGTAGTGTGGAGTAGTGGTTAGGGCTCTGGACTCTTGACCGGAGGGACGTGGGTTCAATCCCAGGAGGGAGGGGGGTAAGTCGCCCTGGATAGGGGCGTCTGGTAAGAAATAAAATAATAATAATAGTGAACAAATCTTTCACAAGCCCAAACTCCTGCCAAACACTCCTTTTCAAGCTGTGTGTCTTTTCTTTCTGAAATGGCATTTGTCTATGTATAATCCTTTCAGGACCAAGCATTTTTCAGTGGGATGCTCCCCTAGGACCAGGCGCTTTTTCGCTATAGTTGACTCTATTCCTATAAAAATAAAAATAAATCAATTTTTTACAGCAGCATCTTGCAAATGGTGTCCTTTTTTTCAGAACACTCTGGGAAACATTATAAAGTACTTAAGAAATCATACAAACTTTTCACTTTTTTTTCAACACAATATATATATTTTGTTTTAACTATTTTTTTAAGTAATTTTTATATGTATTCTGCTTACAGATACTGTACATGTATAAAAATGTGTTATTCTATGACTTGAGGGACGTTACAATACTTGAAAGTTTTGTTGAAAAATATTGATGTTTGGGCAGATTACATTGTTTCATCTGAATGATTGCAATGACATAATACACGTTTATTCTCAGGGTCTTTATAAGCAATAATGGACACTACTCTCAATTTATTTTCTCAAAATAAATATTTCTAAATAAAATAATAGTTACTCATTTCATTATTATCAGTAATAAAGAAAAAAACGTATCTGATACATTTAGTTCATAAATTAGAATATGCTTATATCCACTTGTTTTTTGATATTTATAAATAAAAACATGTATATTAGAACACATGAGACAAAATAATTGTTCTAATATAATTATAAGTCAAATACATCAGATTTACAGTGTTTCCCCTTTTTTTATTAGCTCTAAACAAGTTTCTGCTTTTGTCTCTCCCTGACTGCTGTAAACAGTCTCCGCTCTTTAGACACCAAAAGACCCTCTCAGTGACATCACACAAAGAAAAAAAAAATCAAGAAGTGAACCACAGTCCCTCCCCTATTCCTTGATGTATGTTTCAAGCCTGTACTACAAAGTATTGTGGCCCTGTAAGTCTAAAAAACGAAGTGTTTTTTTTCATCGTGTTCACATGATCGCAGTCCTAGAAGCCCACTACAGTATGATCGTGTTAACACGATCCCCGTCCTTAAAGGGTTAATTAATTTAAAGGGACCCCTGCCTCTCTTATTCCCAGCACATCTCCACTCTGGCACGCACTTGCCGATTCTTCCTGAGCAACATCCGAAGAATCCGACCCTTCCTCACCAACTATGCTACCCAGCTCCTGGTCCAGGCCCTGGTACTCTCCCGCCTAGACTACTGCAACTCCCTCCTGGCTGGCCTCCCTGCGTCCGCCACCCGTCCGCTCCAGCTCATCCAGAACTCTGCTGCCCGCCTGGTGTTCTCTCTGCCTCGCTTCGCCCACGCTACTCCACTACTCCGCTCGCTCCACTGGCTCCCGATCACCGCTCGCATCCAGTTCAAGACTCTTTTACTAGCCTACAGATGCCTTGACCAGACTGCACCCAGCTACCTCCAGACCCTCATCTCTCCCTACACCCCCACTCGACCTCTCCGCTCCGCCTGCACTAGAAGACTAGCTCTACCTCCGCTACGCTCCCCTGCCTCCCGAGCCCGCTCCTTCTCCACCCTTGCTCCGCAGAGGTGGAACGACCTTCCTACAGATGTCAGGACTGCCCAGTCCCTGACCACATTCCGGCGCCTCCTTAAGACTCACCTCTTCAAACAGCACCTGTAGAACTCCTCTGTTGTATCCTGGGACACTATCACCCTTCATTTAAATATGTTTTATTTTGCTCTTATCTGCCCCCTATTTTACTACATTTAATCCTGTACTTCAGAATATTGTAATCTGCCAAGTGTTTAACCTGTAGTATTTTGTACTTAATCATATCCTGATGTAACTATCACTATTTAATCATATCCTGATGTAACTTTCACTATTATCTGCTGTATTATTGAATTGTTTTTTGTCACACTTGATACAAAAATATTGTATTTCTTGCTCTTATTGTATGACCTGTATTGTAACACTTGAATGTATTTGTATTTGCTTGCGATTGTAAGTCGCCCTGGATAAGGGCGTCTGCTAAGAAATAAATAATAATAATAATAATAATAATAATAATAATAATAATAATAATAATAATAATAATAATAATAATTCCAATCCACATTCTTTCACTGTGTTCAGTACAGCACTCTTTGTGAGTCTTCCCATACACAAGAATAATCCATCCCCGCTACTGTTCTCTCTAGTCCCTCCAAAAGCTTGCTCATTTTTCTTTGGAATATTTCTGGGGCATACATGATCCTAAATGAGTCTGACAAAACAGAATCTGTCACATGGAGTGATAAAAGTTGTGAGCTTCACGCTCCTGGGGTGCAAAGGTATCTACCAAAACCCACTGGAAACATCGAGTGTAGAAAATACACAAGCCTCAGACAGCTTAGGTGCAATGTCTTCCAATGTGGGCAGTATAAATTATTCTCTCTTGACAGCTTCATTTAGATGTTTAAGGTCTATGCAGATCCTCACTTTGTCGGTCTTGTTTATCACTGGACCATTGGGGCACACCAATCCATGGGCTCAGTCACTTCTTCTACAATGACCATTTGTAGCATTCTTTTTAATTCTTCTTCCACTTTTGGAAGAATTGGAAAGGGCACTCTGCATGGTGAAATTACACTATAGGGAACTGCATTGTCTTTCAGTTCAATCTTCACTGGCTCACACTTTAACAGTCCGATGTCTCCAAATACATCCAAGTACTAGTCCGGTATGCATTGGTCCCTAAAAAGGTGAATTTCGCTGTGACCCCTCAACTTCACGGTTTTCGAGAAATCGCAAATTAGGTAGATTTCTATTTATTAGTAACCACCAGGGAATAAAGTAGCTAAGAAATATGGACCAGGTGACATGTGATCAACTGTTATTATATAAAAGGCCAAGATTAGTTAGCTTGTAGTTTGTCAAACTGGATGGAAGCAAATGTTTAATGTGTATTCCAGACTGCAATGACAAGCAGATTGGATTAATACAAATCTTACAAGGAATAAAAGAAGTCCCAGAAGATGACTAATGGCTGCTCTATGTATATGCTGTTTGACAAGATGACGACTGCAGGAAATAAGATATTTGAAAGCATCAGTCAACATACCAAACAATGCAGTTAAACTGTGATAAGCCAGAGCAATGTACCCTTTTCTAATAAAGTTACCTCACCCTGTATCGGATTTAGATTACACTGAGTGAACTGTATTGATGAAAAGACTACTCATTCAATAGAGCATAAACTACATTGATATTTATCATTTGAATAGATATTGTGAACTGATACATACATAATCCAACTAATTGGATTACAATTAAAGGTCTTCATATACCATATTCTTTTGAATTTAAGATGCACTTTTTAAACCAATTGTTTCTTCTTAAAAATGGCCTGCATCTTAAATTCGAATATAGTGATGCATGCATTAAAATCGCCAACAAATGACGGGATTGCCTGAGTTCACAAACAGGAATGTGACCGACTGCCCGAGAAAAGACAAACAACATCGTTAATGCCCGATCTCATGAATCCATGAATTCAAAGAGAAGCTTTTACAATTTCAGTGTTTTGTTATTAGGTCCCGTTCTAACAAACAGTACCAGCTTGGACAGGTCGAAAATGCTGATCAGAGTAGACCCCCATATTTTTCCACATGCCAAGCAATACCACAGTTCACAAAAAGTGAGAAAAACAGGTGCGATTGGAAATGAGAAGCCACGCATAACTGTAATGCTCTGTGAGATAGCAGGCGGCCACAAGCTGCCTCCATACATCATTTTCTTATATGCGGAATTGGGGTAGTATCTTTGTAAATACATCTTCTGTTCGATGTTTTATTTTTTCTTCAAATTGAGGGTGTAAAATTTCAGCTGCATCTTAAATCTGAGGGCGTCTTAAATTTGAAGGAATACGGTAGTCATCTATCATGAACAAATATTAGAATGTTGGGTGTTCTAGAATAATAAGAATGAACCATCCTTGTTGCTTTAATGATCTTTTTGCTCTTAAAATGAGTTTCAAAGATTTGAGTAGTTTGAAAAGTAAAAAGAGGTTACCTTAACCCATGAACATAAGGATGTTTACAAACAAGGGGAAGGCATTTGCCTATCAGCCCATACAGAAAAAAATATGCAATAAATATATTTCAAAAATATATATTTAAAACATATGGTGAAATATAAAAAAATGGCTGCAAAAATATATAATTCTATATATTTAAATATATTTTAGACATATATTGAAATATATCCCAACATATAGTATGAAATATAAGGGAACATATGCTTCCATATACTTTGAAATATGTTGGGAATATATGTCAAATATGTTTAAATATATAAAATGTCCATAAAACAAAAAGGAACATGTCAAAGAATGATTCCATATATTTTTACTACATTTTGATTTTTATTACAACATTTTTCTAGCATATCATAACGTTACTGCATCACATTCATTCTACCCAGAATTGATGACAAACTCAACAGTTAAATCAACCAAGTTTTATTCAACCAAGCCATACAATTGCAAAGCATAACATAGATCAGAGAATTCAACACACAGGCCTGAGAGACCGGGGGACACACGAAATGACTCACAAACGCTATACAGTAACACATCACACTTACCCCAGACAGGACAGGACGGTGGTACACACAAGGGGAAACAATAACACATGGGTTAACATCCAAAAAGGGGAACAGAACAGTCCATCTGTCCTTCAGAGCCGACAGAAAATCCAAACACTCTGTCCCAGCATGCCCTGCTCCATCCATATGCTAATTAGGTCCCTGATTCCTTGAAGTGTGAGGTAATGTTATTTATAAAGTTGTCTGTGTCAAGACAATGAATTGTGTGTGATAATATAAAGTGTTAAACTTCTTCAGTAAAGAATAAATACAAATTAATAATAAATCAAAACTGCAATATACACGTGTTCCTTTGCTTTCCTATATTAGTAAAATATAATGTCTGGTAAGGAATTAAATTTAGGATAACATTTTAAGAATTGTTAAAATGCACTAAAGAAAATGTGTATGTTACAGAAACAGTGTGGGCACGCCACGGCATGTAAAGTAGACTTTTTTTTTTTTACATCTATTGCAATACTAATATATTTGAGTATTCTGCCATCTATACAATGTATCTTGTTGGAATGTACTGCAATATATTTTGAATGTTTTCTGAAATGTGTGAGAATATATTTAAAAAAATATATATTGTACTATACAGAATATATTTAGGATGACACCATATTACCATGTATTTTAAATAGATTTATATTGCTTTGACATATACTGCAATATATTATTTTTCCGTATGGGAGTGCTTGTCTCATTTCCTACATGTTGATTGATTGAAAAACTTTGTTAAGTTGGGTCTTAAATGATCCTTTTCCATACCTGCAACACTCGCTATGAAGAAGTGTCTCCTACCCTCTGTCCTGTCTGACTCACCTTGTGTCTCTGGTTCTGTTTCTGTGCTGTGCTTGAAGAACTGGCTAGGGTTACCAGTTACCCTCAGATCATGGTTTTAAAGAAGCATCACAATATATGTTTAACAAGCCGAAAACATTACAGAGGTAAGTGAAAATCATTGATAGATTTAACATATACAATGAAAAACAGATTGTATATATCACTATATACAGTAAGTGCATAGCATTTGTATTAGCCTAAAAAGTATGTGCCATAATTAAGGAGGAAGGGGGAAATGGTGTGTGAAGTCACGGGGATGAAATTTCAACTATGTTTTTTTTTAAATACAATATACCTACATACAAATAAAAATAGCCTGTCTATATAAGTAGGAAAGCAGGGCAATTTATCTAAATATTTATTTATCGTGGTTTTCACAGAATCAGGTTCAAGTTTTAATCCTGTACATCTGTAGGCTTCACAGCATCTACACCTTGTTTTACATAACATTTGGTGGGTTTTCTACAAAGAAGAAAAGGTAAATGTAGATTTTTGGATTGGACTGTATTGTACTGCTGGGCTCTGTAAATATGCCAGGACTCCTTCGGATATCACTCAGCTATTCCTAGCTAAAAATCAGTAATAAATCAACTGAATCTTGAGAAAATCAGATTTCTTATTGAGAACAGGCTCGCTGCATCTCAACTGAATACAGTTTAATCAGTCTGAAATTTACTGACCCTGCACAACTGATTGATCAATTGATCTTTACAAATACTCATAAAGGGTTATCGCTGGCTCAATGCATGGCTCTGCTTCAGCACTGTAGTCTGCAAAACAGAATTTCCACTGAAACTCCTTTTATACATGTTTAACTCCTCACCTGATGGGTTGATCAGTTCCATCCATTTGGCCAGCAGTACTTGGTTGGATTGAGTAATAATGACCTGCACCTGCTATTGCCAGCTCATTAAAACAGAGCTTGAGGCTCACTGAGAACAGAAGATGTAACAGGGTGGAGGCTGGGCCTGAACCGGTGACCCCACACACTGCAAGCAAGCATCTTAACCACAGTGCAAAACAGCTGGGCTCATCTGCATTCATGGTTTCAGAGCTTTTAATCTTATCTCTCTGACAGGGGACAGAATCTGTAACAGCAGTGTATCACACAACATTTCTTGTTACATAGATTTCACATGAAAAGATAAAGGGAAAATACGTAAAATATTATTGTATTGAGCTGCTAAACTCAGATTTAAATACCAAGTTGCAATGCAAGTGCAAATACTCCAAACCTTGCATTTAAATGCATTTCCATTTGACTCCTAGTATGACTGTAATGTAATAACTGCCAGAACTAAATGTTCATCAATGCACACCAGGTTTGTACAAGAGCTGTTTAATGTCACACTGTAATTGCTGATTTGGTAAAGTGTATTTTGTCTGTACTCTTATCTTGTATGTTTTGTTCACCACTCTGTGTTCAAGTTATTAAACATAAATAAATAAATAAATAAATAAATAAATAAATAAATGTTTTGCAGCTGCAAAAAATGCTAATGTGCCTTTTTGCAAGAAATGCAATAATAGAAACCCACAGTACTATGATAATACCCTGGTAAGAGGTACTATGGGTGTTGACCAAAATGTTTTACTTCCTGTCAATTTGTGTCCACTAGGAAATGTAATGATTAGTAACTGTTGACCCTGGAATACAGGGGGACCAGTGTCCATTCTATTTCCATGGAATACTGTTCAGCAATTCCCATCCAACCCCCTCTATTCTCCACTCACCCCCTTTCTTTTTTTGTTTGATTAGAGAGTTAAAGGACCAGTAATCAGCTATTCTCAGGGCTGCAGTACAATAAGGTCTTCCTCTCCTTTCCCACTTCTGACTCCGACATTTCCTCCTGGATGCACTCGCATCATCTCAAACTCAATCTCTCAAAATATGATCTCCTTTTCTTGCCGCCCTCTTCCTCCCCCACTGCTGATCTCTCTATCTCTATTCCGCCTGAATTCACCACCCTTTCTCCCTCCTCATCCAACAAAAACCTTGGTGTCACCCTTGACCCCTCCCTCTCCTACTCTCAGCACATCTCTACTGGGATGCTCCTGTCTCTTCTTCCTCAGCAACATACACAGAATTTGCCCCTTCCTCACAGATTACTCCACACAGCTCTTAGTTCAGGCCCTGGTACTGTCCCGCCTTGACTACTGCAACTCCCTCGGTCGGCCATGTATATATTACAGATAAAATGACACAAAACTGTAATGTATTTTTAATGTAAGCAAATTAGCCCTAACCCTTAGCGGTCCATTTATTCAGCGCGTCTCAGGCACGTCAGGTCAAATTTATTTTCACACGCGCAGTTTATTTTAGACACACTCTTTAAAAGTGTTTTTTTTCACAGTAAAACAGGTTTAAAAGGCACTGCATATCAACAGGACACTCAGTACTGCATCTCCAGCCCCGCCCCACCCCTTGTTCGCTGCATTTTTCACATACCTCTTCATAGTAATGCATACCGATAAATCATCTCCTGATCACTCGTTTTATCACCAAACTCCTCAATAATGTGATCCATGTCATTATTTTATTACTATAACATCTAAAAAAGCTCTGCAAATGTCTGTGATATTCTTTGAGCGCTGGATGCAGAAGCAGCTATCTTGTTTGTTTATGTCCGTGTTACCTATGTGGTGCCGGGGCTATCTGTATTCATGAGATACTCCCTTTTTTTTCAGCTTCTCTCGGCTCCTATCGGTCTAACTCGACTATTGAATGGCTTTATCGGCTTTTTCTGGAGAAAAAACGACTAGAGACCTGTTTTAATACGTCTTTTTGATGATGTCGGACAGGGTCCGACATTGGACCGGAAAGGGAAAATTGCTATGTCGGACCTGGTCCGACATAGGACCGCAAAGGGTTAATGAACCAAGTATTTTCTTTGCAAAGGTGTGGGGTGGGAATAATTTGGAACAGCAGAGTGGTTTCCACTGAGGTTCCCAATGACTGTTCTTCTGGGGAGCTAATTAACTTTTTTTTTTTGGATATTTATTTATACCAAACATCCAGTTCCTTAGATGGTATTACCAATTTGTTAGATTTAAACATCTTATGAAGCTGCATCAGATGCCATCCTGTAAATGAATTCTGTAATATTCATTAAATGTGGCTGTACAATTACCTTATGTATTTTTAATGTTCTCATTAAATATAGATTCCAGACAAATCATTTTCAATGTTAAAGCCATAGAATTTTTTATTTTTTTTATTATCCCTTATCGGTTTGGGCTTTTGGGAGACATCTACCCTCACCTGCCAATGGAAAACAAAAAAACCTTAGTACGCTTTTCAATGTGCTTTTCTTGAAAAGTGTGTTGCTTTGGTGTAAGCCTGCATCAACTCATTTGTTATCTCCAATAAACCTTTTTGACAGAAACCAGTGCTTACATGACAAAGAGCCTTTGGTGTTTGAGTAATACCTCCAATTAATGGCTTTCCCTCATCCCCTTGCTTTGGCTGGGTCCACTTTATTTTTAGGATTGCGTTCCTCTGGAGTATAGGGAAACTGATTGCCTGCAATGATACCTTTGTGCATGGCATTAACAGGCAAAAAATAAGACAGTCTATTTCAATTACAGGCAGCCTCTCCTGACAGCATGCAATTGATTTCCAATAAAATTAAAGCCCTTTACAATACAGATGGCAATTAGCATCTAGCACACATAGCGCTGTTTGTGATGCTGTAGAGCAAGTCCATATTAAAGTGTGGTAATTCTGGACGCTTTTTTTTTTTTTTTGTACTGTCTACACTAAGCAAAAGAATATATCTCATGTAAAACCAAATACGTTGAATGTGCTGAAAGAATCACAAGGAAATACAACTCTACTTTTTTTTTGCTCATGTGTCAGCCTATATTTAAAAAATGTAAATAGTGTGTGTAAAAATCTATACCTGCAGTGTAAATGAATGTGTACTTCCCCTCCAGTCCAACCAAACATGTTTGTATATAGTTGTGTGTGTTTCAGTGGGAGGCCTGCCTTAGTTAGAGGGGAACATGTGAGAATGTGGTCGAGCTAAATAAACATAAACAAAAATGTTTAATTGCAGTGAAAAGACAATTAGGACAAATAATTGTAATGTGTAGTTACAGATCTGATTAACTGTACTGTAACAGCACTTCATCTGTGTGATAATTACAGTGTAACTGCAGTTATAAGGTTGTCTAACCAACCATTGCAGTTATTTGTCTCCATTGTGTGCAATTTTACTGCAGTTAAATTATTGTTTTTCACATGAGTAGTTTTAGCTACAAGGCAAAACACTACAGTTAGACATGGCACAAGGGTATTTAATAGCCCCTATGTGTGTTTATTAACCAGAAGCTCTTTGGCAAGATAGTCCTGTGAACAGATACATATTTTATACAAGTAGACATTCAAGCCCATGTCCAAGAGGTACAAATGAGGGATGCCAAAATAATGCAGCAGCCTGGACTATAAGACTATTCAGGTTGTGTCTTTGTGCTCTTTGAAACAAAACCAATCTTATCAACATGCAACACGACACAAACAAATCCCTGGGGATTTGTTGTTGCCGCCACCCGTGGCCCCATTGTTGCCTCAGTTCCTGTGCAAGTCCCAAGGACTTTTGGGATTATAAGGGGGGAGGTGGCCGTTAAGGCCATGTGTGCTAAGCACAAGTGGGGGGGGGGGGGGGGGTTGTGTGACGAGGTACACCCTGCCCTTGTGTTCATTTGTATTATTATTATTATTATTATTATTATTATTATTATTATTATTATTATTATTATTATTACTATTGTTATTGTTATTATTGAAATGTATTTGTGTTTATTTTTATAGTTTAATGTAGTTTGGCAGGGACAATGTTTGCTTCTCATCTCTGCCAAAATACCTCTGTGAGAATGCATGGTCAGCAGCTAATAATTTATTGACAAATTGGCTGTCGACCACGCTCATATAAAAACCTGTGCGGAATGTGGGTGAGAGATAAACAAGGTAATTGACAGCCAGTTAATCCCTCAACCACTGTATATACCAGCAGCTGTGTGCTGGAAGGGGTTGATGAGAGTGGAGAGAAGGAATGAGAGAGAGAGAGAGAGATCTACCATGAAAGTAAGCTAAAAGACAATTGCTACGTGTGCTGGTTTTAAACCGTAACGGTACTTGTTTTGTCTTGTGTTTGTAGTGTTTTGTGTAACTGTTTATTTTGGGGCCACCATGCCTTTTGTTTTGTTCCAGTGTTTTGTTTGTTAGTTAATTTATTAATTAATAACGAGCTCATTTGCGTCTCAACACGCAGAGTGTGTGTCAACTTCCCGGTCTGATGTCACCCATCATCCATCCATCCACCCATGACACACACACAAAAAAAATTCAGACAGCAGATTTTAAAACAGAACAGGGTCACCAAAATCAATAACTGTTAATGGCAGCAGCAAAGTATTATTCAGGGTCAATATAAAATACAACAATTATACATGTCACGGTAGCACCACAGCAAGTTAAAAGAGACAGACACACCAATATATGATACTTTCAACAAGGGGTTAAAAAGTTAATATCTTTATTAAATACTGTTTTAAAACCATATGGGGAACTTTAAACTTCAGCAGGCTTTAAATACCAAGGTAATCTATTAAACAGTGTATAACAGTGTGTGAAGAAGACAAGGTACCATAAAGCCTGCTACTGTATGTGTCTTGTAACTAATTGACTGAGGCTGATCTTGTGCATCAAAAGAAGAATCTTAGTATCGATCTGAAAGCACACACAGAGCCAGTAAATGTGGATCAATATTGGAGTAGTATTGTAAGATCAGAGCCTTGTGTTGAGTAAATGACTGCTGTGGAAGAAAGGACCCGCAGAATTCCAATGATTTAACTTCTTCATTCTAGTTCACATTCGCATGAGTTGTAAGGCAAATCTGTTTTTTTCATTTGTGTCTATTGCACCAAAACCATACATCTGTGTGTCACCACTATGCTTGTTTATTTTTTGTAATTATTTTTCTTTTAGAACGGCCCCCCTGATTTTCCTCCCTTTCCCATCCTCCTATCAAGTGTGTTGAGTCGCCTCATCTTTTTAAAGACTGTGTTCCCATGCAGCGAAAGGAACAGAATGTACAGAGAACAAGAGTTTGTCGGGGCGACGGCACCTGTGTTGTGTCACATCGCTGGTGTAACGACAGAAAATGCATCACTTAAAAAAATGCATCCCTTGGTCATATGAGCATGCACAGTAGCTCTGTCGGTCATAGGGGCATGCGCAATGCCTGTTTCGGTAATCCCCGCCTCGCACTTTTGTCCCTCCTACTTATTTTTTGCATCCCAGCCTCAAATCATTTACCACTAGAACCGCAGCGATTATACTCGTACCTAAAACCGCCGCCAGCAGTCATTATGAACCATAATGCAATAAATATTTCAAAAGAAACTAGTGTGTAAACAGGTGTAAACAGGTATATGTACATACAAAACTGTAAAAATGTAAGTAGTTTTTAATTTAAAATGAAAGTAACATATGTTTTCTCTTGCATGTGTGTCACTTGGTACAGCACAGAATCCAGGTTGTTTTTGCTGAAGCGCTGTGGCTAGCTTCAAGATTAAATCTCTCCTACTGGCTTGTATATAAAAATAAAACAGAATATTATAGGTTATATTCAAAATAAAAACATGTATTGTAGAACACAGTCAAAATGACTGATCTAGCGGTTCTAGGTAGGGATTTATTACCTGGGTTATTCTATACTTGTTAGGCAATTTAAGAATAAAAACGCTTGCATCTTGTACTCATAGTGAATGATGTGAATTTTGTCTTACATCTCTCATTTTCTTTAAGCTAATTTTAAACTACTGGTCATTTTTTGCTTTCTTTCAGGCTCTGTGTTAAACCACCTTTCTTTCACTAGACTGGGTAATTCAATCGCTGAGACGGGTTTGATTAGCCTTTTGTTTCCTGAGTGCCTGATGCATTCAATGTTTTAATTTGATTGTTATTGCTAGGCAAAACTAGACACATTAGATTAAAGTTAATTCAATTTAGATTTCTGTTAAAATATACAATATCCACAACATTTGCAATATATTTGCGATGACAACATCTATATGACCTACAGGGATTATAATTTTTTTTATTTTTGCGACCTGCCTTTCAAACGCCACCAGGGTATTTAATATAAGTTGACTTAAAGTACATCAGTCAAACACAATGTCTATCTTAAACACTCATAGTTGAAGAATGGGGCAATTGATACGAGTCGAGACAATTTGAATTTGTCATGGCTTATTGGTACTGAAGAAAATGTTATTATACAAAAAGATTAATTCTCTATTTAATACAGCAAAATCTTAACAATTTCTGATTAGGCAAGGGAAAGTATTTAAACATTTTTGCCAAAGTGTCAGCTGACTAAAGGCAGAATATTTAAAATGTATAATTACACCTAAATCCATTAGTTTAATTAGTTATTTTTATATCCCCTGTATAGGAGTGATGAGGGACAAATAATTGAATATCTAATCAAGTGGTGAACATTGTATACAACTCACTGCATAGGGATTTAACTAACCTATTACACAACATTATACAAAATACTAACATTACAGTCATCAGCAAAGAATAATTGCTATATAAATGCAGAATTGAGACAGTTAATCAACTATATACAATAAAATGAGCATAGAGTCATTATTTTTATGCAACTTCACGTGTTACTTCAGTGCTGGAAGAGAAACACAATTATAAGACACTTCTAGAAAGAATTACTGCATCTTGGAAACACATTGAGTAAATTAAATTCAAAACTCAGGAGTCTTCTACTATCGGGTAATAAACTATTTTGCTAAAGTTAATTCCTTCATTCAATCGCATCTGATAGGCACCTTCACATGCCTATCATCAATTAGGGCTGTCAGTTAAGCCTACAAATAGCAAGATTAATTGGGCACACAAAATATAATCGTTGGAAAAAATATTGATATTTGTACTGCCCACAGAAATTTTTGCTCACCCCTCTCCCTCTCCCTCCCACCGACGTGAATATTTTAATATCATTGCTTTTAAGTAAAAGCTTGTGCACAACAATGGAATGTGACGGGTAACTAACTATAAAGAGAATCACAATCACAAGAGAATCAGGAATAACGTAGTAGAGATTGACAGCGCATCAGAGAGGTCCACAAGACTGATAGTGAAAGTTTCAAGGAAGTATGAACTTCAAGTCATCCAAGTATATGCACCAACAACAAGCTATTCGGATGAAGAAGTCGAAGATTTTTATGAAAAAAGTACAAGAACTACAAGAAAATGAGCAGAGCCACTATAAGTTCATCATCGGTGACTTCAACGCCAAAATAGGAGCCCAGCAAGAAGATGAGAATTCGGTCTGCAAATTTGGACATGGCGACAGGAACGAAAGGGGCGACAGACTAGTCGAATTTGCAGAGAACAAGAACTTATTCATCATGGACACCTTCTTCTTTGTTTGTTTGTTGTGCTAACTGTTTGTCTAAGCACTAACCCGGAGCTGTCGCTACAAGCCAGCACTAAACTCGGACTACACTACACCACACCTGCACAAGAGCACTTACTTTCGGGAGAAGTGACCGTGTCTGTGTTGTGTGTTAATTATTAGTGTCTTATTGTTTCGTGACTGAAAACCTTGTTTTGCACGGAGCGATACACATTGCTGTGCAGCACCCGTGCTTATTATTTAAGTGTTGTTGACACACAACCCAGCCAAATAAAGGAGCTGTTTTATTGAACTTTCCACTGTCTTGTGTGTGTTATTCCTGAGCACTGCACCAAATACACCTGCGCACTACAAACCACTTTGCCACACATGGTGTCAGAAACGGGATCATGGACATCACAGCACTGTCCGTGTTGCTGGAAGCACTGGACCAGAGACGAGAGGAGATGGAGAGAAAGAGAGAGGAAAGGTACGCAGGGCTGATCGAGAGGATCGGCATGATAACTGCACCGTCACTACCAACAGAACCCATGATGGCGCCCCCCAAAGCACGGGGACAGAAAATCTTAATGGTTGATGATCCGGAGGGATACCTGGTCGCTTTTGAACGGCTGGCTACTGCCACATCATGGCCTCTGGAATACTGGGCTAGCCAACTGGGCTCCTGATTGATAGGGGAAGCCAAAGCAGCCTACCAGGCCATGACCAATGAAGAGGCCAGCCAATACGACCTGGTCACATCACAGGGGAAACACATCGGGTGTGCTTCAGGGAGTACCTGTGGACTCCAGAGACCCGCACCAGGGTGGTTGCCCAGCGATTGTGTGACCACGTGGTGCATTGGCTCTGCCCCCATGAGAAAACGGGGGTACAGGTAGGTGAAGCCATCGCTTTGGAGCAATTTTGCCATGTGGTCGGCGCCGAGACCCAAGTTTGGATACGACGCCACAACCCGGCCACCCTGGAAGCCGCGGTCCGACTGGCGGAGTACTTCGAGGACTGTAGTAATTAGCCGATTTTATATAAACCCTACTATCCTACTTAGATTGATACTTTCAGTGTCTAGGTCCCTAATAAACATTGTATGACTTTGCATTCTTGTCTGTGTGCCATTCCTCCTCTGATTACATCCCAGTAACTGGAGGTGTTGTGAGAATGGAATTATTGAATGCAAACATTTTTAAACACTAAATAGGTGAAGGTTAATCCCCTAGTTCCTGTTTTTGAGAGTTTACGTTGACTCAGGTGAAGTACATTAATCTTGTTAAACCACTACAGTTTGATGGATGCCCCAGTACTTTATTTCACATTCCCATTCACTGCCTGTTTTACAGAAATAGAAACCCATCTCGGATTCGGGTGAGGTCCAATGACCAGTAACACAGGAAGTTATAAAATGGCAGGACACATTGCCTTCAACTGAGTCATGGTTAAAATAAATAAATAAATAATAAAAACAGAAAAGCAAGAAGAGAATGATAAATGTGTTGAATTAGAGGTCTTGAGAACTGCATCTACTTCAGTTCATGTGATTTGCATTTTTCAGTTATCCTCTGTGAATACAGTCGCACACAAGGCTTCAACAACATCTATCAAGCTGTTTTTGGTCAGCCTCTCTTCAATTTTTTCATGTCCATCTTTGGTTATGAACCATTTTGGTTATGTCACCTTCCCTCTTCCATCCTATAAAACATGACCATATTATATTTTTTCTGACACATCTGTTCATTCAAGATTTTCTGTGGAATGTGGAGACTCGACAGTGCATCACATTTATGGGTTTTAGCTGTTTTTCCAGCTGTTGTACGCAGCTTCCGAACAGCTCTCAGTTTTAAACAGGCATGTTTTGCATTCCCCAGTTCTTTTGTCTTCTGTTCCTCGGCATTATACATTATGTATTCCAGGCTATTGTAAGATCTACAGAGCATCACATCATGGTGTCTGAAATAATTAAACGTAGACCTTTAATCTTGAGCTTCCAGAAAATGCTAATACCGGAATGGATGACAAGGGCTTTAAACATACCACGCAGGTTAAATAACATCATTATCTTCTATAATGAATATTAATATATGTCCTACAGTAAGAAGATATGCAATTAATGGTTTAGAAATAGAAAATGAATATTAATACATAGTTGAAAAGGTACAATGCCGTGTACACATAGCAGATACAAAGTGTTTTGTTTACTGTGCTAAAGGGGAATATTTACATGAGCTGAACACTCTGTTTCTACAGTTGTGTTGTGAGAGAGGCATGAGGCGAAGCCAAATGACTTCAACCATCAAGGGTGTGCATTTTATAACTACTGCACACCCTGGAGTTTGTTATTGGGCTTATAAAATTACTTAATGTTCATTCAATTTTTTTTTATTGAATGTATCCTGCCACCAGTGCAAAATACTTCCTATACTTGGGCTGCAGAGACTACAAACTGGCTTGAAGAACTTATTAATGCTGAATTAATTGTTCATTTATTTTTGTAGATATGTACTTTTTTACTTAATTAATTTTATACTGCAGATTGAATGTGTTGTTTTTCTGTAAAGTAAAACTAGATAAATATGAGAATAAAACTGCTTACCTACATGTTGTATATACATTGGTATGTACATTTGATGTTTGAAATGACTGTTTCCCTATAATAATGATGCTCTGCACCATTACATTTTAAACATCAAGCTTTCGTTTGTTCTCACAACCTTGCTGGGTGTCAGACATTGTGAACACAAACAAAGCTGATTACTGCATTCTAATACACAGTCCACTGACTTTAAAATCAGAACCTAGTTGTTTTTTGTTTTGTTTTTTCATACGAAATCTCTTTGTTGTTGAAGTCCAATGCAACCACAATACCCTGGTTTTAAAAACTGCTGGCTGCATTCGGTACTAAAGATCAGGGCCGTTAATTAGTGGTAATCAATACTGGAGGATTTAAAATATATATATTCATTAAAGACTAATCTTACCACTGAGTGGAGAGGAACCCCTCCCACTTGTGGGAGGAAACCTCTGGTAGCCCCAGCGGAGAGATGGCCCCCACTCTGGAACAAAAAAAAATCCTGTGAAGGATAAAGCTTTCAGTGTAGTTGTTTTTTTTTTCTTCATTGGCATTGTATCTTTTTAATTTAGCCAGCAAAATCTTTTCTAGACAATTAAAATGAATTAGACTTTGGCTGCTAGCAACATCTATCTTTACAACGATTTGCTGAAAATAATTGAATGACAGCATATATTAAATGAGGTACCTATCAAAACCTGAAATTGTGCTGTTCATCATGGTGACGTCAATTTGTCCAGCTCTTTTGTTATTTTCGCAAAGCAATTGATAATTAAAGGCAAAGCAGTCTGTCACAATTTTGCACCACTGGCACAGAACCAGTAGTCGTTTATTGGCCTGTTAACAGGCAATGCATGCAATAGTATGTTTGGCCGAATAGATATCAGAAAGTGAATAGCGAACATAAGGTTCCATGGTGGTAGAAGACAAGTGCCCCATTTTTGACAGGGTATTATTTAACGTTTACATATATGTTTTTCTCCTTAAAACCATGTTTAAATTGATGAAATTTGATCATGCTTTTTAAGTAGCCCATTGTATGAATTAATAATTTATGTAAAAGTTCAACCAACTGACCATGGTATTTTTTCATAAAAAAACAGTTAATGTTTTTGATAACAGAGATTTTTTCAACTCCTTCAGACAATATAAAAATAATGTCATTTTATTATTTTTTTATTTTGAGGGCTTTTTATCTTTTTTAGCTGAATAATGCATTGTGCTACACAAGAAAAAAGTGGGATGCACCCAGTACCCAGATTGTACTGAATTTTTATGGAATCCAAAACTATATCTTTAAGATAAACCTTTTTTTTTTTATCAAATCATAAAAATATATTTTAAACTTATAAAATAAGAACCATTTTAACAGTTCATCAGAATTTTAATTGAAACTATTTTGTCTAAAAATCTGCTTAATATCAGTATGACGGTGTTGACATGTACTTGACGGAGTTAACGCAATGTCTGATGGAGGTGACTATACCTCATCTAAACTTAAAACAGTAGTTTATTAAGAAAGTTTAGATCAAGCAACAAACAGTACAGTTTATTGTGATTATAAAAATGAGATGAACAAAAGAGAAAATCAAACACTTCTTCCATAAGGTCACAACTTTAAATTGCTCAGAAGCTTCTTCATATTTTTAGTTTTGGAATTAGAGTGAAGTTATTGTTTATACAGATAACTTTGGTGGATCCCAAAAATACCAGTCAATGGATCTAGGTCAGTGTGTTGGTCTCTGCTGGCTTGTACAAATCAAGAGATGAGAAAAAAACAAAACATGGCAGCTCAAAAATATGGACAAACCTATCAACGCCATGTTCCAGATGTACAAAATGTGAAATTTAAGAGGGAGGTCCATTACTTCTGTATGATGCTATAAACAGTTGAAGAGTTCAAGTTACTTATACAATGTTATAGCTAGCTTGAAATCTGCAACTGTTTAAGCTAAAAACAATTTAAAAGGTCTAATTAAGCAAATTATCAGATCAAATAAGGATCTAGTTAAGTAATTGAGAGCTCAGTTGGAATGAAAAACAGCATTCTGGCTTTTCTGTTCCGTACCACATCATGGATCGTTATTGCTGTGTTACCTGTTTGACAATGTGGGCAATAATCCTTGTAAATGTGGTTGCCTTTCTGCAAAGGAGAATCCGCCCCTAACCAATACGTCATCAGCAAGCGCATAAAAGCTCTGTGTGTTATTCTTTCATGTCGCTTCTTTTTTTCTCGGCTGCTCAGTCAAACACTGGGAGGCCGAAATGGGAGTTGACTGCTTAGTGCCTGGAGGAAGGGCTGCCCTCAGCCACGGATTCCCTGAGGTTTCCCCCTAAAAAATAAAAACTATGTGAGTAGGGGGGT
This sequence comes from Acipenser ruthenus, assembly GCF_902713425.1. Classification (NCBI taxonomy): domain Eukaryota; kingdom Metazoa; phylum Chordata; class Actinopteri; order Acipenseriformes; family Acipenseridae; genus Acipenser; species Acipenser ruthenus. Next base: position 72,184,055 of record NC_081192.1, read on the forward strand.
TTTCCTTACCTGAGTGCTGAGCGGTTCGTATTTAGTTCTGCGGGGTGAGTGGTCGGGTTGGAGAGGCTGGGCTCTCTCCCCCAGCGCAGTCATGCTCTGAGGGACGGACTGTGTCTCAGCTGCTGATTTTCATTAAATTCAATATGTGGGGGATAGGTGGCAGGGTGCCACTGTGGAGAACATTAATTATTTATTATTAGGAGGTGGCCACAGCCACTTCCTATCTGCGGCACTGGGATGCATGTAACTGTTAATGTTTTTCCAGCCGGCCTCACGCAGGTAGCCGTCGGGCACCCACGGACAAGGCCTCCGGCCAGATTTATCTTTCACTCGGGCCCTGAGTGCCCACCACAGTCATCGGGCCCTGCGCACCCTTCACAGTTCATAAATCATCTGCAATTGCAATTGTCATCATTCATTCATTGCCATTAATTCATAATGTGCTGAATTACACTATCAGTGCACTAGAGCAGACATTTTGAAAAGAGCTTTGAAACAGACTTTAAAAAGTTATAAGTGTAAAAAGTCAGGATGTTAACAATGAAAAGATAAATTACAGGTAAGTTTATTTAAACAGTTGTAGCAACCCCGCTATTTACTCTTTAACAAACACATCTATGAGAGGACAGAAACACACCTCTTTTACCTTTCTTATGCTGAAAGGTAGGATGTGGACCATGGGGATGTAGAAATTCCACTTTCAGGTCTTGATGTTTGACATCTACCATGATGTCTTTAGCTAACCACCAGTGATTGTCATAAATGACTGCTAGCCAGTCTCCAGATTGCAGGCTGTTCAGGAAAGTGAGCCCTTTGGCCTCGCCTCAGGTACTTTTTTTCCTTTCTCCTACAGCTGTTATTATTTATTTTCTGTTTTATATTTGTAATTAATTTAGAACAACTTGTAGATTTTATTTTTCAATTTGACATTATGGACTTTTTTGTGTTGATCAGTGGCAAAAACAAATCCATTTTGATTCCATGTTGTAACACAATAAAATGTGGAAAAGTCCACGGGGGGTGAATACTTTTGAGAACCACTGTTCTAATTGAAAGCGGTACTGATTGAAGCGTATTGAGGCCTGGCAGAAATCGGGGGGGGGGGGGGGGCATGTTACCAGGCATGCCCCCCCTACGCATCGCCACTGGCTGCGATAAAGTTGCTTGGCATGGGGTACCTGGCCAGCACAGGGTGTTGAATTCTGATACTGCCAATGAAACACCATTGGGAAGCCCATATGTACAGTATCTGCATATCACATGGTAATTATAACTACAGTAAGAACTGCTATGAAACTGTATTTGAAATATTGCTTTGCACTATAGTTTATGATTGTAGTAATCCCTTAAAAGATTACAACAGCAATACAACCTTTTAAATCAGCATTATGACCAGATTTAAATTTCACTTTGGAGGTTATCCTAATTGAAAAAGGGGTTTTTCGAGAAAATGACAAGCTGTGCTAAGAAGCGCTGGATTTACATTCTAGATTTACGGGGGCTCATTGAGGACATGGGAAAAAAATAGTTATGTTGAGATCCTGTGATAATTTATCTCGTAATCTTGACATAACAGCTTGAAATGTCAAGATATTGAGTTCATTTATCATGTGAGTTTGAAATATCATATTTTTATTAAATTGTTTCACCTGCCCCTATGCGCCCGTTAAGAATTGTATTACTGTGTTCCTGCACTTTTAGTTACACCTTCAAATTACTGCAACAGATACTGTAAATATACAATGCTGAATTATATTTTCATTCACATTTAACACCTGGGCACTTTCTATTTAGTAACACGTGTGTTGAAATTAAAGGTTGACTGCCTTGCGGCTGTGTCTGGAAAGCATAGGTAAATCAGCATATTCAGGTTTAGTTTAGAATCCAGGGATTATTCAGATGTATTAATAGTGGTGCATTTTGTTTGTATTTTCTTGACTCTCACATACATTAATGCAAGTGAAAACAAGGGCAATGGTTGACAGTTTAGATTGCCTGGCTCTAGCAAATTGAAGCTCTCTGGATAGAGCACAGTTGAATGTTAACCAAGGGGGTGATTATGCCCATATGTATGACCTCTGACGGTGACAGCGTCATGGAGGCATAAACTAGGATAGTCTGTCCAGCAGCCTGCTTTACTATTCACAAGACCACCTGTCACATCAGCAAACATCAGTGGCGATTATGTCAGTGGTTCAAAGTTGCATTTCAGATTGCTGAATATTCCTAACCCTGCCAATGCACTTATCTGTACTCTAAGGACATTTTATAATAGAGAGTACACACACACACACACACGTTTGCATTCCTATATTTGTAGGGACTTCTCATTGACTCCCACTGCATTTTTATTTACTATTTCTAACTCCAGTCAAACAAAACTCCACACAGGGTGAAAGTTGACAACAAACGAAATATTTTGGCGCTTTTTTTTTTTGGAAGGCATATTTAGTTCTTAAAAAGGTGTTTTACAAAGTGGGGACGTCCCCACATCGTTGTTTTTCAGGAGTTACTATCTTTGTGGGGACATTTTCTCAAATTTTGTCCGCACATTTATAGTAATACATGCCCACAAACACACACACACACACACACACACACAATATAATAGTCCTAAGATCTCAGTTTCAGTATATTGGGAAAATTATCCCTTTTCAAGGACATCACAAACACTAGGCAAGTCATCACTCATTCAGAAGTCTCTTGAATGCCCCTTGGGAGCAAACCACCAAATTAAATTCTTGGCACTATGTGTTTTTTGCTCCTAGCTACAGTATATGCAATCTGTCCAGAAACATTTCACATGTGCAAAAAAAGCCATAAACCAGTCATATAAAGGTGTAATATGGGTGTTTAGAGCTGTCCAGAAAAATAATTTGAAAGGCGTTTAACAACTGGGATAGCTGTGGAAATACCCAAGATTTTCCATGAAGTTCAAGCTTGTGTTGGCAGTCACCGCATTCTAAAACCTAATGTTAATTTTAAATTCAATATTGAATGGTAAAAAAAAGGTACATTTTCTACTGGAGCAAAAAGCTTTTGAGAAACTAGTCTGTTAATTCTAATGTTGTTAAATTAGGGAGATTTGTTGCATTGGTTCACCATTTACCTGACAGCATGTACCTGTCACTTTGCTCTGTCGTGTGATCAATGTGCATGTCATTGTGATAGGTATTGTAACGCATGCTTGACTGGCTCTGTCTATTGAACACGAGAATGTATCATTTACAAATCCTGATCTCAAAAACCACAGGGACAGTCCCCGGATCATTGATCTTACGTGCTGTCACCCCCATCAAGAGAGCAACCTTGCTGATTACATGATCAGCAGGTTCCTTAGGTCCTCTGCAAATCAAATCACATTCAGCCACCATGCTATTATCTACACTGTAGAAGCACTCTAGATTCTACAGTGCTTCAGATCTTTTTGGGGGTATGGGTAATGTTAGTGCTTATAGATTTTGTGGCTGCTTCCACTTCTGAAGGGGAGAATGAAACCACCACTAACTGAAGGGATAACCGGTCTCTGTTACCGATATGACCAGGACAGGTCAGCAGGAATAACCAGTTTACCAGTTTTGGGTCCCACTGTACCAGCTGTACTTAATGTATCAAGGTACACACCAGTCACCTTTTTAATTCTCCAGTGGTATCAGTTGTATCTAGTTTTATCTAGTGGTATCAGGACACTGCTGTGTTTGGAAATTAATACAATTAAAAAAAAATAAAAAATCAGAGCAATTGTTATAATAGCAATATTTGTTTTATATTTTGAAAAGAATGATGTAAACTTTACACAGCAGGAAACTTTATCTTTAGGTAAAATCTAAATTCCCTCTTTTAGTTAAAAAACTAAATATGATTGCATTTGTTTTAAAAAAAAGAATTAATATAGTTGGATGTTTTACTGTAAATCAACTTTATTAAAATTAAATCTCTGGAAGATTGAAATAACTTGGTTCAGGTTACTTCATCTTATTTCCTCAAGCTGTGTAGGGGGTGGGGGGTAATGACTTAGGGTTTCTATGGAAACACTCTCCTGGCAAGTAACAGGCATGAAATGTTTAAATGGTTGGCTGGTTTTGCTAGGTTTTACATTCAACAAATACATTTTGCATCCTCATTATGATTCATTTTTTTTAATTAAGTGCCAGTCTTTAAATAGAGAGAGCGTACCCTTCATGATTCAAATAAAAAATGAAATGGAAGACATTCTTGTCACATTAATGCAGGCTTTTAGCTACGGCTTGGTGGAAATTAAAAGATAAGAGCTTGGCCATTATGTCTGAATCAGCAGTTTCCCCTGTAGACGGCTGATTATCTTATCTGAAATGTAATAATAACTCTGGTTCCCACACCAAATGACATTTTCACAGTGCAATTGCAGACATGTCAAGTCTCACGCACTCAGCGTGAGACTCACTTATTTGCATGTTATCTTGCATGTTATCCTGTAGCATGCAGCATAATAAGTTTGCTGTCTACTACTCTTAATTGAGTGGTAGTATGCCTGGCCAGGCTATATTCGTATGGTCTTAATATATTCAGTCCTTTTCTAATAATAAAACTCTCTGTGAAAATAATGCCTTCGTTGGTGTATTAACGTTGTGTATATATACAGTGCCTTGCATAAGTATTCACCCCCCTTGGACTTTTCCACATTTTGTAGTGTTACACCCTGGAATGAAAATGGATTTAATTAGGATTTTTTGTCACTGATCTACACAAAATAGTCCATAATGTCGAAGTGGGGGAAAAAATCGACATATTTTTCAAAATGATTTACAAATAAAAAACTAAAAAGTCTTGATTGCATAAGTATTCACCCCCTTTGCTGTGACACCCCTAAATAAGCTCTAGTGCAACCAATTACCTTCAGAAGTCACATAATTAGTTGAATGGAGTCCACCTGTGTGCAATTAAAGTGTCACATGATCTCAGATTAGATACACCTGTTTCTGGAAGGCCCCGGAGTTTGTTAGAGAGCATATCTAAACAAACAGCATCATGAATGAGACAGTCCTGCTATGACTGTCTCTCACATCCCTGTTCTGTCCTCTGGTCTGATGAGACCAAAATTGAACTTTTTGGCCTTAGCGCAAAACGCTATGTGTGGCACAAATCACCCAGAGAACACCATCCCCACGGTGAAGCATGGTGGTGACAGCATCATGTTATGGGGATGCTTTTCATCGGCAGGGACTGGGAAACTGGTCAGGATTGAGGGCAAGATGGAAGGAGCCAAATACGGGAAATTCTAGAGGAAAACCTGTTTCAGTCTGCAAGAGACCTGGGACTGGGGCGGAGGTTCACCTTCCAGCAGGACAATGACCCTAAACACACAGCCAAAGCTACACTGGAGTGGTTTAAAAACAAGAACCTGAATGTCTTAGAATGGCCCAGTCAAAGCCCAGACCTCAATCCGATTGAGAATCTGTGGCAAGGCTTGAAAATTGCTGTTCACCAACGGTCCCCATCCAACTTGACAGAACTTGAGCAATTTTGCCAAGAAGAATGGGCAAAAATTGCAGGATCCAGATGTGCAAAGCTGGTAGAGACTTACCCAAAAAGGCTCACAGCTGTAACTACTGCCAATGGTGCTTCTACCAAGTATTGACTCAGGGGGGTGAATACTTATGCAACCAACAAATGTCTTTTTTTTGTTTAATTAACTCAGCCTATGTTACTATATGACACAGTGATGTTTTTGTTTAGTTATATTTATTTATCTAGTGAGTACTGTTGAAACAAAAGTAAATAGAGGGTATTTAATTACATGTTGGGTGATTATTCTAGTAGGAAGCAAATAAAGTGTCACTGGCATTTACAGAAATTAAATGTTTTCTTTATTGCTGTACCTGGTTGCTTTATAAAGATTAGGTAATCTGTTACAATCCAACTCTCTCACACACAGCCTTGTTTATCTCAAGCATTTATATATAGATATATATATAAAAATATATATGTGTATATATATATATATATATATATATATATATATATATATATATATATATATACAGTATATTAGTTGCAAGGAAAATGTGTGACAGAAATCTCACAAAACAATATCAAATTTTGCCGCACATGAGTACTGAAAATCCTGTGTAACTGAACAACAACTGAACTGAACAGCTTCATAAGTGTCGTTCCTCCCAAAAAATGACTCATGGAGCTTACTAGTTTAGTAGTGCTTCTAAGAATAAATTATAGTTTAACCCGGGTAACTGTCTATGTGCAGCCATCATGGAAAAAATGTGATACATTTCATGTCCCTTACAAAAAAATGTACCATGGTATTACTATGGAAAATGTACAATGGTACTTTCATTGTAAATTGGACAGCACCATGGTACATAATCCCATGGGACTATTCATGGTCAGGTCCTGGAGGTATGGGGACCCTGGTTGGGGTGGTGAGGGTTAAAGCTACAGAGATTAAGAGTGCAAAAGAGCAAATTTGACACTTTAAGGGCACAAAAGGGTCACATCACTGGATTCAACTACAGTAATACTTATCCGTATAAAAGGAGGGAATAGTGAAAAACAGATTAATTTAATGAAATTGCATTTGTCTCTTTCCTCAGCTATCATATACATATAACTAATCAAATTTACAATTTACTAAAATTACTAACCATACAGTAAAAAAAGTAAAGTTTATTTTATATTTTTTAATTGATTATTTATTCAGTCAAATAAAACAAAGATAACAAAAACACAGAGTAACACTGGGTATTAAAAGTATTCAGCAATATTCGTAGGTCAAAGTGCAGCCAGATTGCCAGAATGGAAACTCAGTTAATTGAACACAACATTTTTTAGGAAGGTATATGCAGCTGAAGTGAGAAACCAACTGGACACTTGCTGTTAAATCTATTTTCATAATTTGACCATGTTTTATAGTATTTCCCCATAGTGTGTGTTTCAACTCATTTTGCAGCTGAGCATACTAACATTTTTCAAAGAAACTTTGTGAAAAAAAAATACAAACTTGTAGCCTATAATGGGAGCCTACTGTATGGCCAAAAATACAGAATTTCTAAATGACTTCACAAAACCTAGAATTATTTTCATGTTAGCAAAGGTTAAATCATTTATTTAAAAACATGCCACGTAAATGCTGCCTTTCAGATATGTTGTATCAACAGAAATCTGGATTTATTACTACAATGCTTAAATCAAGAACAAAGCTGTCCAAAATAAGTAAGTATGGTAATGAATAAAATATGTAAAACTGATCACAGCCAATGTGTACCAGTTTGATTGATAATATATTAAAACATATTAAATTACAGTAATTGCAGTAACTTCATATTTGGATGCTTAAGTTACTCTACAGTTCAAACGGGGTTGTGTAATCTTTCTCAAGATATCAAGAATGAAATGTACAATTCTATAAGCAAAATAATGTAATATTGGCTTGGAATATGGAGGTTGACCAAACGATAATAGTAAAGTCTTAATAGTTACAGCTACAGTCCCCAGTTTTGGATTAAAACCATTAAACGGGCCTCATCTGCTGGCTGCTGAGGCTAGTGCCCGCCCGCTAATAAGACATGTCCCATAATTTTCATACTTATTTGTTTTTGCTGTTACCTTCCTCTCCTAGCCTCTGCTCCCTTCCCTCCATTCCATCTTCCTCAACAACTATGATTTAGCATTTAATATATGCATGTTATTTATGCAGTCTTTTCTGGCTTATCATGTGTCTCACGCACGCGTTTCTTTGGTGCACAGTTCACTCGTGCTTGCACAGACACGGCAAAGTCATGCCAAATAACAGATTGAATAAAAAGCAACAAATATGTTTTTGCAACATTATAGTACTGAAGCTATTTTGTGTGCAATAGCTTGGTAAAGATGATGGATAGGAGGATCTTAAAAGTATTTTTTTTTTCTTTAATCACATGTTAAAACATGGTCCAGGATTTGCTCTGCACAAGATTTAAATAGGGCTGCATGAAGTGCCATTTCTCATCTTGACCTATGTGCATAATAGTACAATAATATTAAGTATTATACTGAGAATAGGGTTAAAAGATTGCAGACCTTTTTTGAATTTGCAATTGCCAAACTATTAATTACAGAGCTGTTACTGCAAATATTTAATGTTCCTTGAATATGTTGTATTGTTAAATGTCTCTGTCTGCTTGGACTATGTAATTTGATACAGTAGGTTAATAAAAAAAATCACCATTTTACAAACTTAAATATATCCTGTGTTACATGGGCCTACCTGCTAGGTTCTATGGGAAGAATTTTGCTGACATGGCTAGCACCTCTAACCTATTACTTTGCTTACTACTCTGTTTCAGAATTTTTAAGATAACATGGAAAGAACTTCTAACATCTTGTTGACTTTGCATTCAATAGAGTCCAAGCTGTTATAGCTCCACCCAACTTGTAACTTGTGATTGCCAAGGGGATCATTTATATTATATAGTGTGTGTGTTTGTGTGTGTGTGTGTGTGTTATAGCAGAGTGCTGTATTGTGATGAAGATGTACTTGTTGCTGTATCATAAATGAATACATTACTGCAGGCTTACCTCATTAAAATGAACCCACTGAGAATTGCTATAAAGAAACTTTTGAATACAAAGTGTTCCTGAATGACAGCTCAACTCACAGCATCCTTTCTCTTTTTTGTAGTTAGACTTGTCTTATTACAGTGACTGTGTGTACCACAATCAGGATTAATTCCCATACATTAGCCAACTGTGCGCTCTTGATGTAAAGCAGTCTTCACTTACAATACATTATTCTGCATTCCATCTATAGCACAGGAAGTACTGCTCAGTAGCTGTAATGACACAACCTTCCTCTCCATTTGAAACCTGTTTTCATGCTAATGTTACTACAAGCAAGAGTGGGAGGATACAAATGACGTCTTTAAGCAAAACTAGCAAGTTTAGAATAAATCATCAAAACGTGTAATGGATTTTTAATCTGGCAGTGATACTAAACTACAGAGAGTATTTAAATGATTTTGTGGGTGTTGTATTCTCTTTTTGCTGCAGTCTGTGGGCTTGATTTAAAGTGATTGTAGCTAACATAAGTATTTCAGTAACATACATCAACCGCCACAGCTGTAAATTGAAAATTACAGTTAATGATAACCAATAATATATATGCTGCATCAGTAGTATGTACCCAGTAATAAAGAATAAGAATTGGTAATGAATAGTTGAAACATTGGAGTGTTATTTAAGTTGTCATTAGGTAAGCAGAGGTGTTAGTATCATGGTAAAGTATATTAAAATGACTATGCCTTGTGACATACAGACACCTTCAAATATCCCCACAATCTGATGTGCCCAATAAATTACATTAATAAATAAATGTTAAAAAAGGCAAAGGCGGCAACCGCTGGGCCTACAAATTTTAAAAAAAAAATGTAGAATTGTGCGTACAATAAATCCTTCCTCCTGTTTCTATCCTAAAAACTCGCTCACTTTCTTGCTCACTCTAGTCCACACACACACACACACACACACACACACACACAGGCTCCGGCTCTATCAGTCCCCTCACACACAGAGAAGAGAGCGGACCACTACTCTCATGGGGAGGGAGGGGGCAGAGCAAGGGCATCTAGATGACATGGTCCGCACCCAACAGCAGCTCACACACACACACACACACACACACGCCCACACTACCGAAACTAGTGGCATGGTCCCATCCCGGAACAATACAGATAACGTGAATGCACAGGACCAGATGAAACAAAAGTCTACCAACCTGAACTGACCGGGTCACTACAATATATTGAACTTACATTCATGAAGAGATATTATTTAAATGTGTTCAAGTACTTGAGTAATAAATGAGTGCTTGAGTAATTATAATAATTTTGAGTACTCGAGTACTTGAGTACTCTAACCCACCTCTTATAATAACAGTTGCCCCCCTTCATTCACTGGAATTCCTAGGAGGCATACTGGACACAGAAAAGTTAAAAGTCAGCCTCCCCGTATCTAACTTGATCATATTTGTTCCCTTATGTAGAACTTTCAGATCAGTAAAACAATCAGGAAACGCGCACTTCTGTCGTTGCTGGGTCGTTTAAATTTTGCAATTCGCATTATCCCCCAGGGTCGGACATTTATATCTCGATTACTTGCTCTTTCATCAACAGCAAAAAACTTGGACTCCTACATCAATATTTCATCAGAAGCTAGGAAAGACATGAAATTGTGGTCTGCTCTCATACAGCATTGGAACAGCCTCTCTATGTTCTGTGATGATTTCATTTCAGCACCGCACGACCCGTCCCTGAGGGTGCCGTGTGCCCAGCCTCGGAAGCTGCCTCACCACGACGCGGTTCTCATCTATCTGTGGCGGTGACTTCACCACAACGCGGACCTCGTCCTGCCGAGGGCTTGGTCCTAACTGTGGGCGGCTCTCCGAGAAGTCAGGTGACACCACTACAGGTAGCCTGGCTCCCGCCCTGTGAAATGAGCAGTGAGATATATACACATAGAATCGGGAAGGCCAGCAAACAAAGCATTACAACAATCTAGTTGAAAAATAACTAAACCATGAACCAACATTTCTTTATCAGATACAATAGATCTCAATTTGGCAATGTTCCTCAAATGATAAAACAAGGTCTTTATAACAGAGCTAATGTGGGTATCCGAATACAGTTCTGAATCAAAAGTAATTCCCAAAATTTTCATGGTGTTAGATGGAGTCAAAAGATTACCATCAAAGGAGATTTCAAATGCGGGGGGGGATTCAGATAACCTGTATCTGGACCCCACCAATAGCACCTCTGTCTTTATTAGGATTTATTTTTAGACAATTTACAGCCACCCATGAATGAGTTTCACTCAGGCACTGAGATAGTACAGAAACCACCATCGCCAGATTAATAAAAAAAATAACAATATCTACCTGCTGTATACTGCACAAACTCTTGTCAACAACAAAATGAGGTGTTGAGGAATCAGTGGCTGCCCGTAAGACAGACGGCGAAGGTTACCAGTGTTGCCAAGTCTCACAAGAAAAAAAAAGCGACACTGCCTTTCAAAACAAGCCCAACCCATGTTATGGGTGTTTATGCAAATTCCAACCCGCAACACTAAAAAAACAAGCCCAATCCCGCTTATTATAAGCGGGCTGTGAAGGTTACCTCAGCTGCCAGTTTCAATTGGACAGCAGTGATCTGAGGAGGCTCGTGCTATCAGAGGTGCTCTCCTTTCTTTTAAGTTGCGTCGGATTTACTGTTGTGTTAAATATTAATGATGCAAACAAATAAAACAATCAATATGTTCATTGACCAGCTATATTTATTAACGTGGAGGGCAGACACGCATTGTCTTTGGACATAGCTGGGATCAAAAAAAGGATGGGAATTAATTATTTTAGACATTTAAGCAGCTCACTTACTCCTCATGTTTAACTTTAGCATAGTTTTTACAGCAAGGGTATCTCAAACAGCTGCTTTAATACTATAACAAGGGCATAACGCAGTTCGTGGCAAGTGGTTTTATACAGAACTGTAAACCCACAAGAGATATACAACATGACAGACCAGACACAGCAAAAAACAATAATAAAAAAGCCGCCGCATTATCATTAAGGTAAACTACTCCACTGCTAACCATAAAATCGCCCATCAGCCACAACTTTCTGCCATCTTTATAGTTAAGGATAAACAAGCTCATTAACATTTACACGTGAAATGCGGGTTTCTATGCAAAACTGGGCTTGGATTTTCCTGTGTGTCTCGTCATTTACACAAGTAAATGTGATTTACCCTATCCCTCTCTTTGGCTGTTTTTTCCGGCCACAAACCTGATTTACACGAGTAATTCTCCCAAACGTGCACGCACATCGCCATTTCACGTGTAAATTGACCCACATGGAAGCCCCATGAAAGTCAATATAGAGCCCAGATACCCTCCATTTCTGTTCCAGACTGTGACCTTTAATCTCAAAATCCTTTAGAGCCTTGGTACACCTTCAGTCTCATCATTTATCTTGCCACCATCTTATATTATTATTATTATTATTATTATTATTATTATTATTAATAATAATATTTTCTCACTTCTTTTTACCAGATCCATGGATATTTTTGTGTGTTGTCATTTGGTAGTAATTCTCTATTTATTTAAGGCTAGCAAGTCTATTTATATGCAGTACTGTATTCATTATTATATTGTAGTGTATTTAATGTAACTGTACATAACATTATTTTCAATTTGTTAAAAGTAATTTTGATTAAATGTGACATGTGATTAAAAAATGTTTACACGCGGGACCTTGTCTTGTTGTGATGTGCAAATTCCTAATAGAAAATAATAATAAAAATATGAATGCACAATATACCACTTTGAAAGCAAAGTCAGTAATGACTCAGAATGCTATGCAGACACACACACACACCAGCAAAAAACACCAAATTGCTAATATTGACATACACATGCTAAATGCTCTTTAAACATGTAATCTAATGACCCATGGCTTTACATGTATACTACCTCTTTTGCTCAAGGTGCCAGTAGAGGAGACATTTTAAATGAATATCTACATGAATTAAAAATCAACAGTTTGGATTTTATTTACCACAGGCTAAAGTGTAGTAGACAAACTATACAAAAAGTCAAACACTGTCTGAAACGTTTGCAAGGTGTAAATGGTCAATAGCTAAATGAATAGGCTAAGCGCTTCTTTGGTTGCCTCGCGGCGCTGTCTCCACCAGCATACGATGCCATGCATAATATGAGGGTCGCTATGTTGGGCTAAGTTAATACAAAAATGTGTACAGGGCAGTATTAATTAAATTTGCATACATAGTAATCACCAGGATCTAGTTGTGGTCAGTAATTCAGTCTTAGCAGTGTGCGACACCCAGTCGTAAAAAACTGAACTGTAACGTCAAACCAAAACTCAGCAAAACTGATCGCAAAATCTGTGCATACTCAGATGAGATGAGTCGGAACGGCTTGAGTTGGGCTGTGTGCAGCGGGCTTTAGACAACTTATCCAGACTCTGCTATGGTGTGCCAGAAGCCAAAACATCTGTGAAATTATCTGAGCCCTGATAAAAGTTTCCCATAGTAGAAGCACAGCAAAGTTTAAAAAAGTAAGTCAAGTATTCTAAAGCCCAGAGAGGTATGTTAAAGCATATAAAAAATATGACAAACCATGGTAAACTATGGTAAATGCATAGCCAACACAAATGCTGAATATCAATAGAGAAATAATACTTCATTAATCTAGTATTTAAAAAGAAAATGTCAGTCAAAACTTGAACATTGTTTTAAAATAAAAAACACAGCAATTTCTTTGATTTTACACTTTACACTATAAAGTCATATCCAGTTTCATTCAGATCTCTGAAGGCACGATTTGAAAATGAATATCTTAAAAATGTCTGGGAGAGAACCCTCCAGACAGTCTCCTCGATTGTTGAAAAAAAAAAAAGCCTAATCTGTAGAAAATGCGTTATATTGGAAATGTCTTCTCTGTGGAAAATCTGGTCTCATAACTTCAATAATTTCTTAGGGCTGACCACCCCCTCTTATCAATAAATTCTATGGGTGCCTCTGACCGTGACCTTTTTTTACCCTTTTTTGGGGTAGCACTCGCCATTGAAAAACCTGTAAATTATATTTTATTTCTAAAGCCCATTTTCATTTTTTCAGATATGTTGCATGACAGCTGAAGATAAGATGGCACCTTGGCAAATGGGTGCAAAAAAATTATAATAATAAAATGCCTGCCTTGCTGAAGGTCCTTCTGTGGGTTATTAGGTAGTACTACTTAAATTAGGATTATTTAAGGGTATTATGTGATACCCAATTGGGGTAAGATATTTTTATAATAATTTGAAATATATTTTTATAATAATTTGAAATATATATATATATATATGTACCAAACAAACAAATATATATATATATATATATATATATATATATATATATAATTTGTACCAAACAAACCAGTTCATATATGTAGTGAGAGTCCTATTTGTAAAGTTTAACAGAGTTTGCCCAGTTGCAATCCAAAAGGTTTATAGGAGTTAGAAGTTTGTCAGAGGTTTGGAGAAGTGGAAATTCAAGGTAGTTATCATATTCATCATGTGATATCACGTGTGTTATCACCCCTAACCACCAAGTAGGGGTGTTCCAGCGGAGCATCAGATATAAAAGGGTCCTGATTGGACACATCAGGTCTGCTGCAAGCCATGAGAATTCAAAGCGTGGCTGCTGCAAAGCCATGAGAATTCAAAGCGTGGCTGCTGCAAAGCCATGAGAATTCAAAGCGTGGCTGCTGCAAAGCCATGAGAATTCAGAGCGTGGCTACTGAAAAGCCATGAGAATTTAGAGCGCGGCTGCTGAAAAACCATAAGAGTCAGATAGACGCTGCTGCGGGGCCATGGGCCAAAGGAATGCAGAACTCCACGCTACCCGGACAAAGAAATACCTATAACACTGAAAACGCCGATCACTGTGTGTATATCTAGGCTCAGGTTGAGAATAATCTGTATAGGAAGAAGGATTAGTTCAGGAATTGTAGATCCCACAAAGTTTGGGAAGTAGCGCTAACCATATTCACAGCAAATTTTATTTCTTAGTGTTTTTGGTGCAGTATTTTATTTTCCCTTTTGTACATTTTAATGTATGTGCTCTGTGAGCTACCAGTAGCATTACGTGAGTTGAGACAGATTTTCCTATAATGATTCTCAGCTTTCAGCTGGGGAGCGTGGCAACTGCAACCCTCTGCTTGTCAATAACCACATCCTCTATTCTCCACTGTTACAATCACATATGCAAACGCTGGGTTGTAAACACTACATGCTACATAGAGTATGGTTATTTTATGAATGCATTACAGTGATAAAGTATCCACAGTAAAAAAAAATAAGACCACAATAGCTAGGCAACTAATGATCACAGAAAACAAAAATCCTAATACAACATTTTGTAAACTTTCTTCTGCCTAACACAAATCACAAGCAGCATTAAATCATCCATATTATTATGCAACCTGCTTCAATATATTTGGTGCTGTCCAATGTTAACTGTGTTGTAACCTCTCCTTTCAATTGATATGCTAATGGAATACGATTCTACTTTAGCAGGGCTGCTTCCAGCGCCAGCCTCCATGGAAGGGAGGTTGTCTCAAGACAGGCACAGCTGAATTGAAAAGGGAGATGTCTCAGAAAACTTTAAATAATGAGATATGTGATTGAGTTCATTGCCTCCATGCTGAAGGTGTCCACTGAATATAATTTTACTACACTTTCATCCTCTTTGAGGGGCAATTTAAAAAAAGTTCATAAACATTTTTTAATTCGCAGCCTGGTCCTTTAGAAATTGATGCAGATGTGGAAGTTCTGGAACATTGCCTGTGACAGTGCTCAATACAAAAATCTGCTATAATAACAAACATTCTTTACTGGCCAAGTAATTGGTTCAACCCATACCTGTTCCTAGAAGTTTCGGTTTTTATTAGAGCCTTCTGATTAAAAGATTTAGAGAATGAAAAAGTCAGCAACAGAAATTGTGGTGGACTTTAAAAATCATCTTGGACATTCCATTGTTAGGTACTGCTTATCTGGCATTTGCAGTATAGAAGTAGATACATTAAACATTATATTTTCCTAGAGACATCTTTTTAATGATTCCCAGCCCATATACTGGATCTAAACATGCTTATATTTCATGCATTTTGTCTACCATTTTTCCAAGCTGAAGAACATCTACGTACAAAAACATACTGTACCACACACAATAGAAATGAACAGTAACAGTCACCCTTTTTGTATAGTCTGCATCATGGGGGTTCCATTTCCATTTCATAGTGTTGAGTGGAAAGGATTGCCTCATAACATAGAATGCGTGTTACAAGTAGTTCTAGCTAATGCTAATCTGATCATCTTCCAGAATTAAAACTGAGGGATGGCTTGTCAACAGCAGGAATCTTATTCTGTGCCTCTCTCTCTTTTTACTGGGAGTGACTGAGATGAGGAAATTGCAATGTATCATTACCATACTGGCTGAAGATGAGTTAGTCATTCTTTTATTATTATTATTATTATTATTATTATTATTATTATTATTATTATTATTATTATTATTATTATTTGTTTATTTAGCTGACGCCTTTATCCAAGGCGACTTACAGAGACTAGGGTGTGTGAACGATGCATCAGCTGCAGAGTCACTTACAACTACATCTCACCCGAAAGACAGAGCACAAGGAGGTTACTCAGGGTCACACAATGAGTCAGTTACAAGCCCCTTTTCTTTAACCACTGGACCACACAGCCTCCTATTCTTCCCTCATTCCCTCATTATAAATACATATGTCAATAAAATATCAAAAAACTAGTCCCGATAACAACTCATGATTTTATATCTGCTTAAGGAGTGCCTTTATTAACATAATTAGAACTTGTGCTGATCTTTTGGTTCTTATTGTTTTTATGTGTTCAGTCTAAATCTGCAGTAATTTGATATAGATCCACAGATAAACTGCTGCAGTCAGGTACCTTTGCTGTAGGTCACTGCAGCTAGATCATTGGAGTGATTTTGAACAGCAACACATGTTGTGATTAGGTACTAGGAAGCAGCCACAACCTTTCCTCTATAGCATTAGAATTATGCTTCCATTCATTTTTCTTGATCTCATTAACATGCATTTTGATTAACGAGTTCCCCTTATCTAGTCATTGAGACAGGAAGTGATATAGGTGACCTGTGACGATTAAGCTTTTTAACAAGAAATGTGTTCATTAACAACCTCATTGACTCAATTTCGAAGCATCAACAGTTTGATTTAATTAACACATTTAATTTGAAAATCACTTGCTACTAAAGATCTCGTTACTATACCACAAGTTCGATACAATAACAGTTTTTTTTTAAATTCTGCCCTATGCTTCCATTCATTTTCTTGATCTCGTTAACATGCATTTTGATTAACAAATTCCCCTTATTTATTCATTAAGACAGGAAGTGATGTACATAACCTTAGACAATTAAGGTTTTTAACGAGAAATGTGTTCATTAACAACGTTATCGACTCAATTTCAAAGCATTAACAGATTGATTTAATTAACACATTTCGTTTCAAAATAACTTGCTACTAAAGCTCTCATTACTATACCATTAGTTTGATACAATAACACTGGTTTTTGTAAATCCTGCCCAGTACCTCCTATATCCACTTGTTTTTTGTTATATATATATATATATATATATATATATATATATATATATATATATATATATATATATATATTAAAACACATGAGACAGAATAAATGTTCTAATATAATTATACATCAAATACATCAGATTTACAGTGTTTCCCCTTTTTTAGTCACTCTAAACAAGTTCCTGTGAGGTTTTGTTTCTGCTTTTGTCTTTGCTGCTATAAACGGTCTCTGTCCTTTAGACACTAAGGGCAGGATTTTCAATGTATGTAACACTTCATTATACATTTATTATACACAAGTTGTTTATAGTTAATTGTTCCTCTAATCATGCATTTTCTTTGGTACTGTTTGCTCGCCGCACTCAACATAAATAGAAGTAGCCACTGAACACTTACAGTATTATAACTTAAAATATAAGAAGATGTTATAATATGTGCATACAGACGTGTGAAGGTGAGAGTGTATTTTCAAAATCCTGCCCTAAATGCCCTGACGTCACATGAAAAACTATCAGGAAGTGAACATCAGTGCCTCCCATATCCATTGATGTGTGTTTCAAGCCTGTATTGCAAAGTACGGTGGCCCTGTAAGTCATCAAAAGAAAGTGCTTTTTTATCGTGTTTACACGACTGTGGTCCTAGAAGCCCACTTCGGTATGATCATGTTAACACAATCCCGGTCCTTAAAGGGTTAATATTGCAAATTGAAGTATAAAATACCAAAAAAAAAAAAAAAGACCTTCAACAGCAGAAAGGGTGACTAGTGAGAATATTTCTGGATCTAAAAAGAGATTAGAAAATGTTTTTTAAAACCTTGGTTAATGCTCCTTAAAGCCATACAATGCTTTTGTTTTAAGCACATAAAACGCAAAACAAAAAATCTGTCCTACTAGTACAGCTACTTTGTGTATTGTTGAGAGTCCCTGTGGTTGCCGTGTTCAACAACAGACCAAAAATATCACCTTTAAACCTCTTGCAGTTAGGTTTATTGACATTTTCAAACCTAATGCTTCACAAAGCTTAAGAACAGGGATAACATAACATAATTGCAAGCCTTTTTTATTAGTGAAAAGTGAATAAGAAATCTTCAGGTTTTACAAGAGTTTTGCACTTAAAGTTTTATGAGGAGACCAAAATAGAAAACAGACATCAGTGGTGTGTATCAGCTTGATAGACCTGTGGATGATTTCAATTCTATAAGTAAGAATGGGGGAAAAAACAAACAAAAAAAAAACAACTATATCTGTGTTTTTCAGAGATTGCACAGTTATGAAGTCATTAAATAGTAAAGTTTTTTGTTTGACAGTTCAACCAATTCTGGATGATAAAAAAGAAACCTGACACCATATACAGACGTGCTCAAATTTGTTGGTACCCCTCCACAAAAAACGAAGAATGCACAATTTTCTCTGAAATAACTTGAAACTGACAAAAGTAATTGGCATCTGCCATTGTTTATTCCATATTTAATAGGAATCAGACTTTGCTTTTGATTTTTTATTCAACATAATATTGTAAATAAGAAAACAAATGAAAATGGCATGGACAAAAATGATGGGACCGCTAACCTAATATTTTGTTGCACAACCTTTAGAGGCAATCACTGCAATCAAACGTTTTCTGTAGCTCTCAGTGAGACTTCTGCACCTGTTAACAGGTAGTTTGGCCCACTCTTCCTGAGCAAACTGCTCCAGCTGTCTCAGGTTTGATGGGTGCCTTCTCCAGACTGCAAGTTTCAGCTCTTTCCATAGATGTTCGATAGGATTCAGATCAGGACTCATAGAAGGCCACTTCAGAATAGTCCAATGTTTTGTTCTTATCCATTCTTGGGTGCTTTTAGCTGTGTGTTTTGGGTCATTATCCTGTTGGAGGACCCATGACCTACGATTGAGACAGAGCTTTCTGACACTGGGCAGTACGTTTCGCTCCAGAATGCCTTGATAGTCTTGAGATTTCATTGTGCCCTGCACAGATTCAAGGCACCCTGTGCCAGGCGCAGCAAAGCAGCCCCAAAACATAACCGAGCCTCCTCCATGTTTCACTGTAGGTATGGTGTTCTTTTCTTTGAAAGCTTCATTTTTTTGTCTGTGAACATAGAGCTGATGTGACTTGCCAAAAAGCTCCAGTTTTGACTCATCTGTCCAAAGGACATTCTCCCAGGATTGTGGCTTGTCAATATGCATTTTAGCAAATTCCAGTCTGGCTTTTTTATGTTTTTCTTTCAAAAGTGGAGTCCTCCTGGGTCTTCTTCCATGGAGCCCACTTTTGCTCAAAAAGCGACGGATGGTGCGATCAGAAACTGACGTACCTTCACCTTGGAGTTCAGCTTGTATCTCTTTGGCAGTTATCCTTGGTTCTTTTTCTACCATTTGCACTATCCTTCTGTTCACTCTGGGGTCGATTTTCCTCTTGCGGCCGCGCCCAGGGAGGTTGTCTACAGTTCCATGGACCTTAAACTTCTTAATAATATTTGCAACTGTTGTCACAGGAACATCAAGCTGCTTGGAGATGGTCTTGTAGCCTTTACCTTTACCATGCTCGTGGTGCACACAATGGTACCAAACAGCACAGTGACTACTTTTCTCCATTTAAATAGGCTGAATGACTGATTACAAGATAGGAGACATGTGTGATACTAATTAAGGAAACTAATTAGTTTGAAATATCTCTATAATCCAATTATTTATTATCTTTTCTAAGGGGTACCAACAAATGTGTCCAGGCCATTTTAAAATATCTTTGTAGAATAAGCAATAATTCATCTCTTTTCACAGCTTCTTTGCTTCATTCTATGACATACCAAAGGCATGCAAGTATACATGATAAAATAGCTTTTAATTTCATCACTTTTCAGGAGGAATGAAGCATTATTTCAATGAGCTGTAAGGGTACCAACAAATTTGAGCACGTCTGTATGTAGCTATCACTGTAGGAATCATGACCTATTGTACATGCGGGACCTTTATTACCAGGAGACCCACTTCTTTTACTGACTCACATTGTTATTTGTTTGTGCCTCAGTGTATCCCTGAGTGTTTGATGCTGATGTTTTCTGACAGCACTCATGGTGGCCCTCATGATTCTTGTATAAGATCCAGGATGCCTCCCTGTGAATGTTTCATTCTAATTTCAGTAATCACTTTGCAAAATATCAAAGAGAAAGCTGGTTTTGGATGCCCTGTTAACACTAGAACTGCTACGACAGTCATTTTCACGGTTTGAGGTTTTCAAATTTAAATTACTCTGCACTATTTGGGAAATTATAAATCCTGGTGTTGATGCTGTGGGAAGACGGGTTTCACAAAATGTTTTGATTGAAACCTCAGGACCCACGGCATATGCAAAATGCAACATCGATAGCACTCTCAGTGCTTTTTATTTATTGATCGATATACAAATGCTACACCAAATTCAATGCTGTACTGTAGCAGCAGCACATAGGATACAAAATGATGATTGTCAAAAGAGTTGAAGAAAAAAAAAACTGCCTGGTTGGAACAGTAAACAAAGCAAGAAGAGAGCTTCCACCATCTGCGCAAAACTTGCAATCACAGCTGTACTCCAGTACGATTTTGAAACACAATGACTGTGCTACGCTAACTGTTTACAAGTGCAAGCCGAGAAAGAATGTAATTATTCTCAGCTCCCTTCATACATTAGTTGCCATCGGGACTGTTGACAAGAAAAAAGTGGAGACTGTGGATTGCTACAGTGACACAAAGTACAGAGTGAACATTTTAGACCAGATGGCACGTCAGTACTCAGTGAAAGCCGGTTCTCGCCGGTGGCCAGTTGCTGTATTTTATTGTACTGGACCTGGCAGCCATCAATTCCTTCATTTTGTACAAGGAATGCACCGGGGAAAGTATCAGTAGGAGAGATTTCATCTTGAAGCTAGCCACAGAGCTTCGGCAGAAACATTTCAATGAGAAAACTGCAAAGCAGCAGGCAAATGCAGCTCAGCCTGGATTCAGTGCTGCACCCAGTGACACACGCAAGCGAAAACAATGCCAAGTTTTTTATGTTTTAAAAATAATAATTAAATTATTAGTTTTGTATGTACATATACCTGTTTACACCTGTTCACACACTAGTTGCTTTTGAAATGTTTTATGCTTAATTGTTCATTTAAATATGGTGTTTTGGCTGTGCAGATGTTTGATATGATGTGCTTGAATAACACTTTTGGGTTGTATCTGATAGTTTATCTTTCATTTTAATATTGAGGTTGATTAAAATGTAACCGTCATAATGACCACCGGCTGCGGTTCTAGGTATGAGTAGAACAGCAGCGGTTCTAGTGTTAATACAGCTCACAATATCCTTTTGTACCCCTGGCAGCATCTACCTTTTTCCTCTGTCTTGCACACTATATGAAATGTAGTGACACTGAAGATATAGACAGATTCCTCCAGTCTGACAGTATGATCAGTGTGCTACTGTATCATTTACAAATCCAGAACTCTAAATACCTAGAGGGACTGTCCCCAGATCCCATTAATCTTCAGTGTTGTCACACCAGTCAACAGAATACTTCACGTGATTAGCAGGTTCCCCTGTAAATCAAATCTGGCCAGTCAGTGCTGCTTTTCTTGTGGTTCACAGGACAGTTGAACCAGTATATCAGTAACACTCTTTTTTGCAAGGCGGCAAATACAAAATTAGACCTATCAGTGACATGTGAATGTGGATCATCTTGACCTACTGTATACTTCATGTAAAAAAAAAAATAAGCTTGACATACACGTACTATTTCTGATCATCTTGCCATTCTTTTTTAGGTGAATCTGCCAGAATCTACAAAGACTGTGGACTGTACATTTAAATCCCGGGTAATTAATTCTTCAACTGCTGTTAAGCTTTGTGATGTCTTGAGCTCATTACCACTCTCTGAGTCCTCATCAGTAGATGGCTGGTTAATACCTACAACATCACCTTGACTGGTATCTTAGATACTGTAGCGCCAATCAAAACTTGGAGAGTCTTTTAAGAAAAGCTCACCATGGTTCAATGATACAACTCGTAAGATGAAATATGAGGGTTTTAAAATAGAAAGGAGATGGCGGGAATCTAAATTGTACGTTCATTAAATCGCATGGAAGGGCCACCTGGTTAAATATAGGAAGGCTCTGCCGTTGGCTAGATCATCATATTATTCAAATTATAATTGAAACAAATAAAAAATAATTCTAGATTGCTTTTTGCTACCCTAAATTAATTAATCCTTCCCCTAATAGTCCTACCCTTGACATTGGCTTCTCACATAGCTGCAATGACTTCTTACATTTCTTTAAAAATAAAATACTAGACATCAGAAATGAGATTCCACAGATACCTTCTATTAAGAAGGACTTCAGCACAATTTTACAAACTACACCTGTCAAGGCTACTATAGGGGCTTTTTCTTTGATTACCTTACAGGAACTGACAGAGCTAGTTCAACATATGAGAGCTACTACAGTATAGTTCTCTCAGCATTTAAGGTAGCTGTGGTAAAGCCTATACTTAAAATACACAATTTGGACCATAAACTACTCAATAACTATAGGCCAATCTCCAACCTACCATTCGTAGATAAGGTTCTAGAGAGAGTTGTTGCAATTCAATTACAAAAAAGTATAACTCTTAATGGTTTATTCGAGAAGTTTCAGTCTGGTTTTCGTGCTGCACATAAAAGGGGACGAAGAGACGCAATCTGTTCCTTCGCTTTGGCTAAAGAAAGAACCCTGAAGGACCTGTGAATTGTGGAATTGTATCGTGAGTGTTTGTTTGTTGTTGTCTTTCTCTCACTCCTTCCAACAGAAACCTTGGTCTTCTCTAAAAGCTCCTGGGGTCTACTGGGGTTGTGGACAACCAGCACACTAGCAGGCCGACAGCTCTGTGATGGAGGTGGAGTTTGCAGGATCCAGTTTGCTGCCCCACCGGTACTCCAGCAATCTGGAAGCAGTCCTCATGGTAAGAATTGAGGGGCGTGAGGCCAGGACTCTCCTTGACTCAGGATGTGATTAAACCCTTGTCCAGAACAGCTTGGTTCCACTGGGGAAGGGGAGACTTGGGGAGAAGGTGGCAGTGCACTGTATTCATGGGGATGGTCATACTTACCCTACTGCCCGGCTAAAAATTCAAATTAGTACAAAAAACGCACGATTGAGGGTAGTGTTATCTGGAAGGGATTGGCAACAGTTTTGGTCCTGTTAGCAGGGAAAACCCAATTAGTGAGCTGTTTCCTTTCTCGGAGCAGTCATTGTTTGAAACTCGTTTTAAACCTAGGAAACGTAAGCGCAAGAAGAGGCTAGCTAAGATTGAGATTACGCCAGTGGGCATACACGATCAAGGGGAACTGGGGAGAAGGGGGCTCAGTTGTTTAGGGCTCCCCTCTGATAGTGAGGGTTTCACCAGTGGGGGTGCTGACCCTGGGACTCCTCAAGGCTCTGCGGGCTCATCACCCCTGGGGCTGGAGGGGGTTGGGAGGGACCTCCTCATCGGTCGAGCCAACATTTGGTTAGAACAGTCCAGAGACGCGACCTTGTCCTGACTGGTTGTGGGCGACGTACATAGCCCCAGTTTCACCTGATACGTGATCTCCTTTATTGGGTGGATGCGATTTCCAAAACAGGGGAGGTCCGGAAACAATTGTTGGTGCTACAACCGTTCAGGTTCCACAATTTGAATTGGCTCATGCAATCCCCATGGCAGGACATCTAAGGCAGGATAAAACTTTAGAGCATTTGGTGGCCTGATTCTACTGGCCAGGCATCTGGGGAGAGGTCCCTTGCTGGTGTGAGCGCTGCCCTGGGTGTCAACTGGCGAGTAGTAGGGTGCCCACTTGCTTACAGTATAAAAACTACACAAACTAGAGATGATTTCTAAATTATTATTTTTGGTAAGAAAAAACAAGTTTTACCGATTAAAATAAAAAAAGTAGCAAGCCTAACTATAATCTATCAAGTCCAATATCAGACAAATGTTATTACATATATGTCTACCACGCATAAAACCAGACTGTGATTCATCAATAATTCAATCCATTCCCTTTTTTAGTCTACCAGCAAATATTAAGCCAAACATTTTGCGTCATTGTTTATCAATGTTTTTGTCCTCCAGTTTTCTAATAGTAGAATGTCCTTATTTGGTTCAGGTATACGAGAGATTAAATCTTGTTTATGGGATGGAGATAATTCTTCTCTCTCAATTGCTTCATTAAAAACATATAGCAGAAACTGAGTTAGATCTTCTTGAAAGATTTCATAAAGTTCAGTAATTAGACCATCATTATCAGGGGATTTGTTGTCTAAGCTTGTTAATATTCGCCTTAATTATCTAACTTCTTATCACATACACTCACATACTTACATTCTTTGCTAATGATTTTTGCATTTGCCTTGATTTAATTTAAAAATGTATCCATATCAGAGTTATGTTGAGATAATGAATATAATGTTTGGTAAAATGTAGAGACATATTTAGAAATCTATTTTGTATTTTGTGTAACCATACCATGAATATTATTTTTTCCAATAAAGGATAGTTCTGAGTTTATTTTTTCTAGGTTATAGTTTGTTTTCCTCCTTCTTCCATCAACTTTCTTCCAGCTCTTACAAATGCACCTTTGGCCTTTTCCTCATACATTTTGTCTAATTCTGACTGTAATAATAATAGTTTCTGTGACTCTCTTTCATTTATGCCCTGCTGTTCAGTCAGATTTATGATTTATTTTATAATGTAATTTTCTTTTAGCCTGTCTCCTTTTCATAGCCACAGATCTTACCTTAACTTTCATAAATTCCCAATATTTACCAAACATATTCATTAACTTTGCTTGGTTCCAATAATAATTAATAATATGTTAAACTTCCTCCCTAAATTTGTCATCCTCTAAAAGTTTTTTAATTAATCATTTTAAGCAGTGTGGGATCAAATAGATTCACATTTAATGATCAGTAAGAATAAAGGGTTCAATAACTGTCTCAGTAACCAAATTTCCTAAAACTTTTGATATCAACAATAAATCAATTTGTGACTATTTAGATATGTCTTTATTACACCATGCGTATTGGCTCTTGTCAGGATTGTTGCATTTCCATATATCTATACTATCTAAACTTGAACATAAATAATTAATTTCAGCAAATTCTCAATTAGATACGTTTTTGGGAGGCCATCTATCCAAATTCAGGGAATTTGTTAAAAATGTTGTTCAATTCCTCAATATTTTCAAATAAAATTATGTTAATTGATTTGCTATATATACTGGGGTGAAATTCTGCATGTACTCACCGGTCCTGCTTAGCAGGACTTATTTGAATGCCGGTAAATGGGCTTTTAATAACATCATCCCTTTGTTAGGATATCTTGAAACAAAACTCTCTCTCTGCAGCAGTTACTGCATAGTGTAATATTTCTTAATACTTATCATTTAAGAGTTAAGTGTTATTTTACAGTACATGACTGAGTGATACATGTAGAGGGTACAAAGCTTCCAGTATTTTCAACTTCCTTGTTTATGGTGAATTGTTTATATTTTATCAGTTATTTTTTAAGGCTTATTTTGTATATAAATGTTTTGTGTACTAAGATGTATACATTTTAAAAGTATTTATTCACTGGTACTCAAATTGTCTCATTTTTTTTTATGTTTACACCCGGCTGTGCATATGAGTACCTGCACTTTTAAGTTTCCTTTTAAGTTAGCTCCCCCAACTGAATGGTTACTTCCATTTGCAAGCCAAATATCATTCCCCTATTGGTTTCTCCAAACATCAAAATCAATAATTCAAAAATGAGATCCCTTTTTCTGGACTTAAACAAATCGACCCCACCAGCAAAAATATATTGGAATAACTTCACATTCACAAAACAAAATATACAAACCATAAACCTAATTTCTTTGTCTTTATGAAAGAGTTTGAACAGTATGCCAACATGATACAATGTTCTAGTAACCCAAACAGCCAAATATTATAAAAAATAAATTTGAAAAGTAATCAGATGCGTCACTTCAAAGCTAATTTCATGAAACGCGAGAAGGTAACACAGCTCATAATAAAACGAAAGCTTTTTTTTATTATCAATCCTCATTGAACAGAAACGAAAGCTATATGCAGATTGTTTTAAATTCACTTTGGATGTATCACAGCAATAACCAGCGCTAGCATTCAAGCAGGCTATAAATTAGGCTGAACAACTGTGTCACATCGAAGGTATCTTATCCGTGTAACATAATGAAATTGGAACCACCCTTATTATCTATAAGAGCTTCTTGATGAGTGATCCAGATTGAAATAACGGTAATCCAGTACATTTTTTAATAAGGATTTACCTGGTATGTTGGGCAGCACTGAGCGAGCATTTTTAAGGACATGCCAGGTACCTTATAGCAGTTAATTCTCAAATCAGGAGGAATTTTTAAATGTTTTTTATAAAGACCGTCTGCACAAATACAGTACATGCAGAGTTTAACAGGAATAACCCCAGCGCTATGCATTCTCCGAGTTTTGGAAGTCTGTCACGTTTTGAGGATTAAAATATCTTCTGTGTATTGGAATAGATTAACCCCAGAGTTATTGCGGGAAAGCATGACAGCTTGAGTGAATGGTCAACAGAGAAGAAAATCACACATTGATCAATGATAGAAGGATAAGGGAGCAAGGAGGGGCAAGTACTGGGATAAGACAGACACAAACAATGTTGTAGAAGAAGAACAACACCAGAGATTTTGTACTTCCATTCATTGTCTGTGAAGTGTATTAGTTTGCGCGTAGGTCTGCACTTTAAAGATGTTTTATGGCAAATGTATATATTTTTATTTTAATCATGTATCTGATTGCAGTTGTTGCATCCCTTGAAAATGGTTTCATATAGAAAGCAACATGCATATGAGGGGAGGGTGTTGGATGGATTTTTCTAGTGTCCGTAAAGACAAACTTTCCTTTTTGTTTTTGCATATTTTTGACACTGAATGTTATCAGATCTTCAAACAAAACCTAATATTAGATAAAAGGGACCCTGAGTGAACAAATAACACAAAAATGTGGTACATATTTCATTTATTTATTAAAGAAAGTTATGCAACACTCAATGCCCCCGTGTGAAAAAGTAATCGCCCCCTTAGACTCAATAACTTGTTACGCCACCCACAAAAAAATCTGACCAAATACAATGTGAAAAATGTGCAAAAATGCAGAAAGTCAGACAGGGGGCAAATACTTTTTCACGGCACTGTATGTATATATATGAATCAGTGATTGGAAATCCTGGCCTGTGATTGGTTAAAACCTCTTCATGGGAGGAAAATAGATTGAACTGTTGCCTTAACATCCTTAAACCACCAGTCAATAGTCTTGGTCTGTCATGTGATTGGGTCACATCACTGTCAGTCCCACCCCTTTTCAAAGGAACGCATTTCTCCCCTGCACTCTTCACAAGAGAAAATGGCTGAACACCTATTCTCTGAGTTAACAGAAAATCAATTAGAAAACATACTCCAAACAGTAAAATGGTGATTAAAACGTCACTTTCACTGTTTTCTGACTTTCTGAAATTCAAACAAATTCAACTCAATGATGTAAACAAATACAACGGGCATGATATAATCTGTATTATGCAGTAGTCAGCAAACCAGACAGAGACGGAGAATATCTCCGTCTCTGTAGGCAGCAGTGTGGAGTAGTGGTTAGGGCTCTGGACTCTTGACCGAAGGGTCGTGGGTTCAATCCCAGGTGGGGGACACTGCTGCTGTACCCTTGAGCAAGGTACTTTACCTAGATTGCTCCAGTAAAAACCCAACTGTATAAATGGATAATTGTATGTAAAAATAATGTGTAAAAATAATGTAATTGTATGTAAAAATTGTATGTCTATCCATTGTAGCGGTGATCAGAAGGAAAATGTAGTCCTAACCATTAAAACAGAGACATCAGGACTACATTTCCCAACATGCATTGCACTAGGTAAATTGAAAATCGTGAGAATCATCTTGCGTTAATAATGAGGGACACCTTCCTGGAATAAAGCAGGCTGATATATAAAGAGCGGTAGTAATGTCTATGGGTTGTCTGTGTTAAGACTGAAACCTGAAATACAGACCAGAGGTGTCAACCCGTTCAAGGTACAGTGTTGAACCAACAATAAACCGAGTGATGGGCAGAGGTGTCTAAAAGTCTAGTTAGCACTCCTATATGAAGTTAAGTTTTTATTTATTTTTTGATTTTGTTTATATTGATTGAACACGGCGATCTGTTGTATGGACTTCCTATTTTCACTAGTGGAATGATCCCGAAATAGTGACAAAGTCATAAAATAACCAACACATTTGTGACAATATAGACAGTATATGTGTGTGTGTGTGGGGGGCTATACAAGAGAGGATAATTTTAGGTAGAGATGCAAACTAAAAAGGACAGAAAATTCAAGCAGGGCACTCAACCGAGTTTATCGTAAATATATACAGTTACAGTATATCCATGCACGCAAAAATCTAAGTTACAAAGCTAGTTATTTGTTTTACAAAGATATCAGACTTGAACTGTACCACTTTGTACGGTAAATCAGATAGGTATCTCTATCATGTGAAATTTGATTAAAGTCAATTATCAAACATGGAATAAGCATATTTATAAGAATTAGCGACAGAAAAGGGAGTACTTAACATACTCGTTACACAGAAGAAACCAAGATATGTTAACATACTAATAAAAAGACGATAAGTCTAAATTAGTACTGTATACAATAGAATACAGTGTCATGTTGCACATCCAGAAGAATGCACTTAGCAATTTTTTTGTATGTTCATAATGTTTAACTTTTTTCATGACGCAATTTTCACACATTTAACACATTGTTATAAATAACAACATCATTCTCCAACCATTGTTTTGTACGGTATATATCTTTAATAATGTGTTGGGACTCATGTGAGGATGATGTCATGTCAAGGAGTGAAAACATAACCATGTACTTTGGTTTGAAAAATATGTTCAGGAAATACTGAAATCAGACGCCCAACCAAAGCAAATAAGCTAAACTTAAAGATCTACAAAACATCAGACAAGACAGCCAAGCTATAGTTTATAGTATTTTTTTTATTAGAAATATGACACATTAATTTTGTGCTCTAAAAACTGTACAGAAACAAACAGAAAAATAACATAGAACAAAGAATAAAAAATAAAAATAAGTAAGAGGGTTCAGACAAATACAACTGATCAATCAGGAAGGATAGGGGGGACTAAACAGGGAGGGAGGGGGTAGTACATTGACAACGATATTAAAACACACATCATTACATTAGTTACAGAACACAGTTATAGTCCAGTAACTGAACAGGAAAATTCAGAAAAACCTGAAGCACATTAGAAAGATATTTATAGGCTAAAATTCATTCTGTGTAACTCTATAATTACAATACTTTACAACAGGGCCACCACGGGCCTTGTGCTTTCAATTCATGTGCAATCAAAACTATGACAATTGTATCACAGTTTTATTTTAAGTATTCCTTTTTTTTCTGTCAACTATTTTGAACTTTTTAAAATGTTTTTTTTTTTTAATATAATACACAACTTGACAAAAAATATGCCATTATTATTAAAATTATGAATGCAATATGCTTGTATATC
The DNA here is from genome assembly GCF_902713425.1 of Acipenser ruthenus. NCBI lineage: Eukaryota > Metazoa > Chordata > Actinopteri > Acipenseriformes > Acipenseridae > Acipenser > Acipenser ruthenus. The sequence continues at coordinate 72,213,856 of NC_081192.1, forward strand.
AAGCAATCAACAGAGCAACCCCTTTTCATCTGATTCCTGTAAAAGTCTTCCAAGAATTTTAAATGTCAAAAATACTATTCTGGCTAATGTTTATGCTTATGTTTATGTTTAAGGTCCTGGAGGTTGTCAAAACCTTAAAGACTTGGCCTATCACTGAGACATGAACCTAGACTAGGTATGCAGTGCTTTCATATTCACATTACCCACAATTGTCATGAACACCCTCACGCTAATACTGCAAGGCAAGGACTGGCCTGGACGAGAGAGAAGAATGGTGGTGTTATAACAGTCAGCTTATTCTTTTCATTCTTTATCACCCTCTCAAAGACCCAATCAAATGGCGCATAAGTAACTGTAGCCAAGCTAATTTTAAACCCTCTCACTGTCGGTGACATTGGACTGGCAGCAACCCATGAAGCACTGGCAATTATTACTTTTAAAATAAATACAAGTATGCACACTAATGGATGCACATGCACAAGCAAATGTCAAGGAAATGTTTAGTTTGACTCTTCTTGTCTTACCCACAGCATCATTCTGAATGAAAGTCTGGACTGTCCCACGTTCGTGAACAGTTTGCAAACAATCCTGTTCATTTTCTGGAAAGTCTATATCTTTCCTTTTCATGATCTAATTCTTGAGCCACTCCGTCATAATACTGGTCCAGTCCGTCCGTCGATCTGTCGCTGTCTTTTCTTCTTGCAAGGTGTTTGTCCCATTAATTTTTCTGAGGCAGCCATAAACATTATTTATTCCAATCAGCGAGGGGGTTGGTACAGGGGTCTACTATGTGCTGTAGCTGATAACTGATGATAAGGGGCTTAGGTTGCAATACAAACCTTTAAAATTCTTTCTCTGACAGTTCCACATTGGCTCCGTCATAATACAGTACATATCTCAGGCTTTGCTTCCAGTGTAAAGTTTAAAGGCATGTTAGAAATTAGACATTGGTGGCTGAGAGAAAAAAAGCAGCTTCAGCTCGCCACAAGCAGTACGTCCGGCTACTTAAAACGCAGTTAGAGAAACCCCACGGGGTGCACTGGGTCATCAATGTTCTTGATATGGAGGTTTCACTTTACTTATTGTAGATGTCTTGTAGGTGGTGGACAGGATCAAACATATTTTAAAAGCTTTGTTCTTTTACACCATCAACTCAATCCGATGTAAAAGAGCTTAAATATATTATATAATAACCTCAGCAGGTCAACCATCTTAAACATTTGACCACACAAGTTTGTCCCACTATCTTGTCCGTGAAAACCATCCAGGTTGTATTACTTCATACTGTATACAGAACTAGAGATGTACTTTTCTCTTTTTGTATGGAACAACTCTTCGGATATAAAAAGCACTACTTCTTAATTGCACCATGGTTTCGAATGAAACCCAGGTTGTTTCTTTTTTTGTTAAACAAAAGGAAAATCATAAGAACAGAAAATCCCTGCGTGTTGCTGTTAGTCAGACTTCCGTCTGCAGGTCTATGATTTCCTGGCCAACAAGGGGGATGGTCGCTCCAGCTTTCTCCCAATCTACGGACTTCAGCTCCAGGGGGGATGCCTGTAGGGTCTCCAGATCCTTGCGCACCCATGAAGGGGGGGAGTGCGTCTTGCGGATCCCCTCCCACACTCGCTTGTTGGGCGTCTGCTGTTTATCCTGCTATAACAAAACCAACACATGTTATTTGGTGATCATTTACTTCCACTGTCAGCCACATACATTTTTTTCTGTATAGAAGGTTTATTTAAAGTTGTAATAATGACACAGGAATAGCGCTAACTAAACTGAAAGAATTTGGCCGCATACAAAATACCAAGATTTCAGTGGTATAATTTAAATAAAATCTACAGTAGAGGCCTGCTGTCATACATTTGCAGAATTTGCTACAGTTGCATTGATAATTTCTTGGTAGTAACATTGCACTGGGTGCAAAGAACGGTATATAATTTTAGCAATACAACAAACATACCGTAAGGTTACCAATGGTTAAAACAAGTGAATAAATCTAATTCATAACCACAAGTATAAAGAAGGCTACAATATTTTCATAACTACAAATGTTTAATTATCTAGGTAGTCTGTAAAAAACATAACTCTGGTCCTGTACACTCTCTCTCTGTATACATTAACTCCTGATAAACTATGACATGGATCTGCTTTTCAATTCCCACGCAAACAAAAGAAATAGTCGCAACAAGCATTGCTCGTTAAGCTATTAACATTATTTTATAAATCAACAGAATTTCGGAAATCACATTAGGACAATTATTTAATAATGAAATAGGCATAACGACTGCTTGAAAATGCAAAACATAATGCTACGTACTGATTTATTGATTAACATTGGAGTTATCATTTACAACCTTTTGAAAATCCTGCCCAAAATGCTTTACCAATATGCCTGTGGCAGGATAACTGGGTGGGTGGCGTCACAGGCCAGGAAATGCAGGCAGACACACACGAACTCCGGGGTGAGTCGCCAATGTGCTCTTATTTTATTAAATCAAATACACTTTAAATAATAAACAAAAGAGCTTGATGGCCAAACAAACAGTTTAAACAAACAACACACTAAACAAAACAGGTATTGTGCTGGTCTTAACCCAGCACACATAGCAATTGTTTTTAAAGCCTTTATCTCCTTTGCTCACTCTCTCTCTCATTCTCCATTCAACACTCTATCCCCATTGTGAGTGACTGATGCGCTTTTATATACATGGTCATCTCCAAATGAGTATTTACTTCATTAATTTGGAGATGGCCACATTACGCACATGATTAGCTGGATGGGGAATTTTAACCCCATCCATGCTGCAAAACAACAATACTAATCCCTTTCTTTAAATCAACACAAAAAATACATTTAAATCATAATACACAAATACTACAGGGGCGGGCATACCCCGTCACAATGCCTAATAGACAGGTTTGTAGCATTTCATTGCAAAAAATGTAATATTCCTTTGTATAAATGGCTTGTATATATGCCTAATTGAGGTTGTATCTTTGTAAATGCATCTTTATTTGATGTTTTATTTTTTCCTCAAATTGAGGGTCGGAAATTTGGGTTGCATCTTAAATTCGAAGGAATACGGTATGTGTGTCATTTAAAATGTTTACAACATCAAAAACATTAACCTCAAGATAAAACTATAATAACTAACTAAACCTTTTATTAAAGCCAACATATAAATTGTCCTAAGGGACTCGGTATAACTTTCTGTCGCTTTGCACTTTCTGTAGACTCTTTTGCGTTTTCTTCCTTTGTTTTTCTTTTGCAAATAAGACATGCAGTAGTCCAGATAAGCTCCGTACCTGCTGTTATTACGCATTAAAAAAGCTGAAAAACGCACTAAATTTAAATTTAGCATTTTTGCTACACAGCTTGTCTGCCTCCCCTCCCGTCTCCCCTAAGTCAGTGTGATACCTCGAAAAAAATGTGCTGAGCCGATAAAGAACCTTGCAGAACACACGCCTGGTTGTACAGTAGTTCAGAGTAACATTGCGGTTAAAATGGAAGGCTCTTTTTTAATGCCTACCCCATTACCGTTAAAGATTGTACAGTATTTATCAAGATTACTTGTGACTTCAAGGTAATGTTGAATTTTAACCCCTGAAAATACAGTTTACTCTCTCAGTGTTAAAATTAGAGGGTAAGTTACTCCTAGACCCAAAACCTTATCTGGAGCGCTGAAGACATGTATCAATTTTTCAGTCGAGAAACGATACACAGGATAATCTGGATATACTCTATCAAAACACCGAAAACAATTCAACCAGCCGTTACTAAAATGCAGCCATACTAAATAATAATCAGAGGTGGATGATCATTTTGAAACTATAGTCACTATAAACTTTGAGCTGCTAAACAACAATGAAATATTTATGAACAGTGGTTTAGAGATAATATAAAATACAGTTACAAATCAATTCAAGATCATTATTTTCTTTTACTTTAATTTTTATGTTTTGTCCCACATACCCTTTTTGACCTTTAGGAGTACCCCCAGGGTTGCTTCTGAAAAAACGTATCTGGTTTTGGTAACTTTACTGAGTATGTTTTTCTATTCTCTAAAATAAAAGAGTAAAAAGCTTTGACAGTGTAGCCCTCTGTGTATTTAGCTTCCACTTTAATTAACAAGCAGACAATTCTGATATTTAAATGTGCATTTAACTGGCATGGGCAAATTGAACCAGATGAAGGAACTGTACTTCATTTAAATAAAAATGTAAGCAAGAGCAAACAGTCGGAATGGAACAGAGTCCCTTATCTGAGTTATTTTTCCAGAACATGTACTTTTGTTCCCGAGATACTCACCGTGAGGTTTGTTTTATCACTTCCCCCAGATGAGACACTCCAGCGATTCACAGACTTGGGGGAAACAAGAGGAAAAGGTCAGTTAGAAAACATAGGACATATGATTCAAATGAAAATAAAACACTGTACAACAAAATAACATTACCAATGTACACATACATAAGTGTCCAGAAGGGTTATCAGTGTTTGTTTTTCAGTAGTGGAATACAATACTATTTTTTACTAGTGGTCTCATCACAAATTGCATATATTATTAACAGTATCAGGTGAGGTTTTGACATCTCAGCTTAGATCCTGAACTGTCCACATGACAAAACCTTTCATTTATACTGGCTAGGCATCTGGGTTTGGAAACTATCTAAATTAAAAAAGGTCAAATGTCTCTTCAGGTTAAAGTAGGAAAGACACCTGAAGAATAGACCTAAGCTTTGAGGTCTGGAAAGCTTGTGATTATTTTTTTCTTTAGTTAGTCCAATAAAAGGTATTACATCTCCTTCTTTTTGTCTATCACCTCTGGACTAAGGTGGCTACCATTTCATCAATCAACAATCTATAACTATAAAACACTTATGTATATGTATTAATACTAAAATATACGAGTTTCGACTATAAGTCTTTCTCAATCGGACAATTGTCGACAATTTTTTTTACTAAGTTTCTTTAAATATATCTCTGCATTTGCAAAACATGTAATGCAACCTCAATGGATTCCCCTGTGGAAAATCTGAAGGAGTCCCACTATATACAGAGTAAATTGTATAAATTGTATTGGTAGAGTAGATTTGTATTATTAGATTGCATTTATCACCCATGCTTCCTGTATGATGATTATGAGTAAGCTGCATTGCCCCTGTGCCTTCACTCTCTGCCTCACCTTGCTATCCCCTGGTGGCGACTCCCTCTCTGCGTGCTGCAGCTTCCTGTTCAAGTCCTGAAACATGTCTTGATGCCGTTTTCGTGTGTGCATGATTTTCTAAGGAAATAGAAAACAATATTTCACCATCATTCATCCTCATACAAGCTATAGAACTACAATACCATTATACTGTATTATATATTCAATTCACCACCTGGAAGTATATGGAACAACACCACCTGCTGGACATTAAACACATTACAAAGTAGCTGACCTAAATCTTGAGGTGCACAGTAACACTGATATCCAAATGAGTAAATTGCTAATGAAATCAAATATGTCTAGTTCAGCACATCTCTAATGTGTGTTATGTTGCGTAGGTTTGTCAAAGTAAACACAAGGTGCAACTTTATATATTTGCTACAAGTAGAAGCAAACACGTTTTTTTTTAAATGCTGACATGTGACAAGTGTTAAAAGTCAGATGTTTCATATTAAACGTAAGGACCCTAATTAATTATGCAATACTTTTAACAGCAAAATTCTACAGTAAACGTATTCTGTTTGAAATTGTTGCCTTGTTTTTAGCTAATGTTAACAGATTCCTGCTTGAGTTTCCATGTAATGACTGCACACAGCAGCTTCTGTAGCTGTTGCTAGGCAGTCATGAACCAGTTCCAGGAGCATGGCACCAGCAAACTTTAAATGTGTAAACTGAAATCAAATAATGTTACTTGGGTAACATTGAAATTAGAAATGTAAACGTAACTTTATGATAAATATAAAGACATACTAAATGCTAAGCAGAACGCAGTGACTAATAAGAAAAAGCAAGATACTTGGAAAGGAAATATATTTAACTCTGTACTGCAGTTCAATGTAAAACGTCTACTGTTGACTTTGTGAATGGATAGTAATGTCAACATTTGCACTGACCATTAAAAGTACAACCAGGTATCCTTGTTTTGAATTATTTACAGGTTATTGAATAAACAAAGTAACTTGACTTAGATTCATCTGGGGTCAGTACTTGATGGCTAGTTGTAATTAGTAATGTTAAACTATTATAATGTTGGAATGCATTTTATACTGTTTTGGCCAGGTTACAATATTTGCACTATTCAGATTATTTTATGAATGTTATTATTTGTTGGAATTAAACAGATGTAGAATATTTAGGTTGCTATATGATGAAGTGTTGTTTTATTCTGAATACAGCAAAAATGATTATTTTTGTTGCTGCTCAACTGCGTCTTGGTACAAGTTTCATTGAGCTCTGTATTTGAATTCAGTAAACAAAAGGAAAAACCTATGCCTAAGGAAATAAAAGAGTACGAAGAAATCTCGTCTTGGACATTGTTTGTACTCTTTGTGAACCCGGCTGGCTCCTCTGAAGAGTGAACTGGGAGTGAGCAGGGACTACAGTTTGGGTAATTGAATACACAGGAATTTTCCCACTATCCCACTTCTGATCATTCAATATATATATATATATATATATATATATATATATATATATATATATATATATATATATATATCAATTTGATATATTCAGGTATTCCAGAACTGCACTTTAAACCCCCCATCTGTCATTTTGATAGAGCAGAAACACAATTATGACTTGCACAATTAAAATGCAGTTGTACATGCTGTTGACTATGTGTTTTATACATGTTTATCAAAATTCCAGTAAGAATGAAAAAAGTACATATTTACCTCGAAATCTAATTCTGCATACCGAGATTTCCGCCTCTGGAAAGGAGAAAGAAAGTAATATTTGGTTAGAGTCGATGCTGAACTGTGCTATTTGAATGCCAGTGTTATTGATATTTGAATATAATTTATTCAAATTGCTTCAGAAGAACATGGACATGTGAGAGGCAGCATCTGTGCGTTGAGGGGTCCCTGAGGGAATCCACACTATATGGGCATCCCACAGAAAAATAAAATCATTCTATTCCAGTTACCACTCGCACCACTCGGATCAGATTTTATCAGCACTTCAAATACCTTAACAACTCACAATACTGGCCCAATGTTTAGTGTCCAGATCAGAGATATGCAGGTGGGCAGGGAAGGCAGATACCACACTATTGGATCTGCCAGCCAATACTAAAAAAGCAAAATCCGCCAGCTATCAGTTAATTAGTTTGGATTGCACATCCCTCACTGCAAGTAATTGCCAAAAGTGTCCACATATGGTTAGTTCTGGGCGTAGCAAAGAAGAAGGAGGCAGTTTGATAAAGTGGTTAGAATGGTGAGTTTGAATCTGTATTTAAACCAACCCAACCGATGAACATTTAATACACACAGTACCTGACGCACGCTTTCAGAAGCACACATCATCCCTTCCATGCTCTGTGTTATATACTCTAGTAAGGCAGAGTACATAACACACACACACACACACACACATATATATATATATATATATATATATATATATATACACACACACACATTTTAAAAGCATTTCTTAACAAACAAGGAGCAGTAAATCTTGAGACTGAAGCCAGGGGCAGCGATATTATTTCTGTGCTTGGGAAAGCCAGCTCAGCGCCTTCACTAACTTTACTATCTTCTATCACTAACAAACTATAAAACTCATAAATCCATATCCTTTAAAAACGAGCACCATTTTCTCTGTGGTGCAGCTTATTAGTCCTCACTCCTCTGCTCAAATGTTAACAGTGTTGTAATGGTCAAATTGGGTTATCTATGGATGTTCATCCTTGTTCTGCCTGCAATCTGTGACTAGGGTAATTCTGTCCATGGTTTGTGCCTGACTCATAAATCATACATATTCTTATCCAATCAAATACAACACAACCTTGTGAGTCATTTACCATCAGAAGCATGCATTGACTGCTCATGGATGACCAAAGTCATGTTCCATTGTTGTCTATGGACTAACAATGTATAACCATGGCGTGTCTGTGGTTATAAGAGCAGGGCTCAATTAACTTCAGCTACAGCTTGGTTATTATCTGTTTCCACGTGAAATCTAATTGTGATAACTATTTACGTATCATATCTGTGAACATATCTGTGTGTATGTGTTTTATGTCAGGCCAAGTTCCTATAGATAAATTACAGTTATATATGATTGTTATATTAAAATTAATTTACACAACAGGTAAGCAATGTATTCTAACTTCAGTAACACCAGTGCAAATCCACTGGACAACAACTGACCCATTGGACTGATGTTTCATGTCATTGCTACACTGTATTTGTTTGGCTGCTGCAGCAAGACTTATTGGAGAATAGAAAGCTGTGACATTGTTTCTATTATGTCTTTTTTTTTTATAAAGGTTTCAAACAAGATTCCAGTTCCAAAACCCCTTGAGTACTTTCAGTACTTGGCTGCGTGCAGGTTACCAGACTTTTTCTATGAGGATATGAGCACGATATGCAGCTGAGATTAGTAAATTATAGTTTTCTTCATGTACTGCACTTTGTCTTTCCTTTTGACACAATGTAAGTTGTTGAAACCATTTGATTACTTATGGTTTATGGTGTACTATATGTACTCATCCCCAAAGCTTTAAGACTGATTTTTAGAATAACATTAGGTGCACTATTTCAAGCAACTAAATTGCTTTCTAAGTCTCTCTTGAATCGATCTCTGCCTGTGAATGCCAGCCTAGACAGTCAAACTGAGTTTGCATTTGCACTTAGATAATTCATCAGCCGGCATGTTCCTATGCAGTAAACAGCTTAAATGTTCAGATGATGAAAAGCTCTGCCCCAGAAGCTCATTATTTCATTGATGTTGCTTATTTGTAACTGACAAGGAGTAGAAGTTGTCAGCTGTTTTGACTGAGAGCTTTTGCCAGCGAATCAGTTAACTCCTGAAACTGAAGTGCAGATTTCCATTAGAGAGAGACTCTGTGTGTAAAGTAAACTCTGCAGGCAGTCCTAAACATACTAATTATTCCTACTTATAATCCTGTAAGAAAGATCCACCATCTCCCCTGGCTATTGTCACCTTTAACACTGAACTCATAGGTCAAGAAAGTTAATTAAGATGTTTAATGTAACTCAAAAGACACTTGATCTCAACCTGATTAATAGCTATAAAGACATTGTCTGCTACTCCATACCTTGAGACATATTAGGTCATTCATTATTAATTAAATAATAATAATTTTTTTTTAAAAATCTATCTGAAAGGAGCCCCTAAGTAGCCACTATATTTTGCCTCCTAGTCCCTCAGCTCTAATTACTAGACGAAACTGCCTCCTAGTCCCTCAGCTCTAACCACGAGACCACTAGATCAAACTGCCTCTTCAATATCTCAGCTCAAACCACTAGATCACACTGCCTCCCAGTCCTTCAGTTCTAACCACTCGACCACACTTCCTCACAGTCTCTTAACTCCAACCACTAACCACACTGCTCCGCAACTCCTCAGCTTTTACCACTTGGCCACACTGCCTCTGTTCTTAATTTACTCCTGACACAATGTGGTACTTTGCATGTTAATTAATGAGAGATTAGATTTTCTACATTGTAATTAAGTTACAAATAAGCTGCTATGTTCCTTCTGAATGCAGACATGCCCTGGTACATCTGAGTCTGAGAGCTTTACCAGCCAAGGCCAGAGGGACAGACAAATACAAAGAGAAGCCCAGAAACTGTAACTCTCAACCTGACCTTTATAGTAAGATGCAAATGCAACACAACATACTCAGCCCACTGTGTGTGATGGAATGTGACAACCCCCTTGGTAAATGGAACCACAGCAATTTCAGTATATTAAAATGAATACACTTAACAGAATCTGTGGCTGCATATTTTAATGAGCTGATTGAATGCCTCATATTAATGGGAGCAGCACTTTTAAATGCAACAAATAATGCATCGGATGCATGTTGCTCAATTATTGTGGGTCTAGTCTCAGCTGCCATTGGCTCCCCAGCCTCCAGGTTTCACTTCATGTGAATTACACAGCTGATGTTTTATTCACAACAATCCAAAATGACGCTCCACTTCATTTAAAAAGTGTAACTGGGTTGAATTAAATGTACATCAATATACTACAATGCCGTGCCTTATGTTTAATGTTTCAGTGTGCTGTCTGGTTACTTTCCTCCAGCACACCTTCACTATGGCAGCAACTAGGAGCCAGTGTGGCTCTACTGTATCTTACTGTGTCCACAAGTCTCTGAGTTGTGTGGTTTCCTTAATTCACTAACTTGAGTAGGGCACCACAGTCGCCAAGTAACTAAATACTATAGCAGTTAAATATCTGTTTGTTAACAACACACACTGAACTCCAGCAAAAGCTTATTAAAACAAATGTTTTTTGAGTTGCAAAGTATGCTACTTTCTCTATGATATGTGTAGCAATCCTTACAAAACTAAACAATAGTACTGACTTCCATGAACAGTCTTGGACTTGTGAAATTTCCCGTAGACAACCTTGACCAGTAAAATAGTTAAACAAATAAATAAGTACTATATGGAAATTAGTCTTACTTCTAAGGAGCTCATGGAGAGGGTGGAGACAGTCTCGCTCTTCGACATAATTCCTGAGTTTCCAGAATCCCCGGCATCACACATGCTGTTGGTCACCTGCGAATCACTGGAGATGCTCTGGACGTTTTGGACAGGCGAGTCACGTTCTGAGCAGGAGACACTAACATGGTCCGCAGGCAGAGTCTTCAGCCCAAAGCCTGTGCCAGGCTCCCCCCCAGCCATGTTCAGGTGGATCAGCCTGGTCTGAGGAAGCTGGTCGATGCTGATGTTGTACTCAGCCGGGTCCTTCTTTGGCTTGGCCCGCAACGTTGAGGTATTGCTGGGCAAAAGCACGTAGCTGCTGCCATCAGGGACAGAGTTCTCTGTCTGAGTCCGGGCCAGGTCTGCGTCCAGCTGTTTGAAGAGTTCTCCGTCGCAGATGTAGATGGACTTGGCGGAGGGCAGCTCGCCACCGCTCTTGTCCTTTTTCAGCGTCAAGGTGTGGGTGGCGTAGTCAGCCATGTTCTGCATGTGCAGCTTGGTCATGTTGGTGGGGAGGCTGTTGAAGTTTACCCCCTTCTGGTGGCTGAGCTGCTGAGTTGCCAACTTTTCATCTCCCTGAAGTGAGGACCGCTTGAGAGTGCCTAGGATGGAGTTTGATCGGCATGAGAGCATGTTCTTGTTCAGAACTGGCAAGAGCAAAACACCAAGGGGCGAGGGGTCAGGACTGCTCCCCCTGCTCAACCCTACCCCGATACACTAGAGCTGTGCAAAATATCCCCTTCCTAGGCCTGATTTTCAAAACCTTTTTTGAAGGAAATTTGGGGTAAAGCTGAAGCCTACTTTCAACATAAATCTTAAAATGTATGTTGTTAGTTAGGCTGTGTTGTTTTGTAAACTATTACAATATGTTTTAATTAATTGATTTACAAATATATTATTGCACTACAGCTTATCAAGCACTGGTATTCAGTTTCATTGTAGCTAATACCACATCATTTTATTATTATTGTGCAGAATAGAATTATTATTACAGTTTTATGTTAAAAGAGATGTAATATTTCTCTTAAAGGGAAATCCATATTTTATGCATGTGTTAATATTTAAATATAAAATACTATATGAATATGTTTCCTAACATTAATATATAGTTTTGTGTTTGTTTATTTGTCTGTGAATAGGATAATTTCAACATTATTTCTTTATTTTGTTTGGCAAGACTGTACCCTCTATATTTATATAGCAGCTTAGACATCTTCAGGGTACATACAAGTTACCAATAAACATGCACACTGTTTGGCTAAAGATCCTCAAGCTATCAAAATTAAAGTAATTAAATTAAGCAAAATAGCTAAAACGTACCTAAACATAATTCGAAGACTGTATTTAACCACACCACACCAAATTTGTTTATAAATAGTTTTAGATTTTACAGATACATAAAATGTATGCCAATCCTAAAATATCTTGCCACCTGGTAACGTCTTAGTGTATATGCATCCAGTGATACAGTCAATAATTAAATGCTGTACAGGGAGTTTTGCCTTAAGCTCTCAGTGCTGCTTATACACATACAATATAAAGTCATGTTACAGATTAACAATATAAATAGAAATGTATGAGAATGGAGCCCATCAGGGGCTTTTAAAAATATAATGCTGCTGATGATGTGTTCTTTTGTTTTCTTTCTAACACAAGAGATAAGTAAAATAAATATAAGCTTACCTGATCTGCATGCAATATCTACATCTTTTTCGAAATCCGTCTGGAAAAACAAAATGAAGAGTCACACTGTCATCATATAACTCATCATTTAAAAACTATGCTGCCTCTCAGTCCCTCAGCTCTAACCACTAGGCCACAATGCCTCCCTCTCAGCCCCTCAGCTGTAACCACTAAACCACACTAGAGAACCAATATACTCGCTGTTCCCAATAGGACACACCCAGTCCCTTAGCTCTCATCAGTAGCTTACACTCACTCGCAGCCCTTCATCAGTAACTAAAAGTACAAAAAGGTAGTCATGCTGATGCTGCTCACTGATGCAGCAGAGGGTCCTACCATTAGCTGGGCATGTCCGTTTTGAAAGGATCCCCCGGAGTCTCCATTCACTTCCTCCTGACGGTCCACCACACGGCACTTCACAGCGTCCTGCACCTGTGGACAAGAGCACTGCTGAATTAGTGGTTATTTATTAAAATCAGTGGTGACACAGTACATGTCTCTGTGTTTGAATTAAAAGTGATAGCTCCGAGGAGTCGAACGGGTCAAAGTTCAAGTATATTTTCCTCTAGAGGAATTATCACTTTTTGACGTCACTACTGTGGTATTATTCCTTTTTTTTTTTTTAGAATGGCTCAAGATGCAAATAAAGCCTTCATCCATGTATTATATATATTGTAAATACATCCACAACGGCACAGTAATCAAAGGGGCAAAATCTTAATTTAGTATTCATGAGACTTTTACTTGCACCAGTAAAGGAATAGTATACTGCATGGTTGTGTGAAGTGTAACAAACTGTACATCAGAGAAACAAAACATTGTTTAGCTGATCGCTTGGAACAGCTACGAAGTATAAGAATTAACACCACTACATCTCCTGCTGCCAGACATTTTAACACAAATGAACACACTGCAGAAGACATCACAATTTGTGGGATAAATCACTGTTATGGGACAAATGCTGCCAGGAAGCAAAAATAACACAAATTCATTTTCAAATTAGGCACTTTGGAACCTTTTTAATTAACATTCTATTCTGAAGTTATCATGTCATCATCCTCTGGAACTTTTCTTTTGAAAGACAACTTGTTTTACAACACTGCTTTTTCCCAAACCAGCTGAAGAAGGACTTGTAGTCAGAAACATCCTGATTATAATTTCTTTTTTTTATCAATTATTCACATTTATGTGTACCTACATTGCCTTTTTCTTTTTGATTTTGGACCTTTTGGTTCACAGCAGTTTTCCTTTTTCAAATCTTATATATAATGCTATTTATATAGCCATGGGTTTTTATATAGCCAGTATAAAATATACAAAGAATATATGCATTTTAGTGTAGTTCCTGATATAGCTTTCAATCTGTCAGTTACAGTGAATGACAGCTTTCCTCCCTGCTTGTGCCATATGGATGGCTAAATAAATAACAGTTAATAAGAAGCATTGCGCCCCAGTGTGATAACATCGCATTGCAGAATGAAGGTTGAAAGTGGCCATGTGCTACAGATGAATCATCAAAGCGACCAGCCCTGTTAGATCAACTAAGGATCTACCCTGCATTTTAAACATGTGCCGTGCACCAAAAACAAGCAAACTGACCAGCTTGGCAAACCCCAGGGTAAGTGCCTGTGAACAGGCTGGCTGTAGGGGTGATGTCAAGCCAGGGATGAATGCAACACACACAGCTACTGTGGGCGAAACTGAGATGCTGTGGCGCTCAGTGTTTTATTGTAAAATACAAGGTTAAACAAAACAAAACACTCAAAACACGAACAGACAGACAAAACAGCGGACGAACAGACAAACAAGTACCATGTGGGTGCGTCGTAGCAATTGTTATTTCTTTCTCTTTTTATTTCTCCTCTCCACACCCGTTCTCCACTCACCAAACACACAACCCCGACTGAGTAAAACGTGCATCTATATATAGTGTTGTGCCAGGATTCAATTACTAATTAATTGTTCACTTGAATCCCAGCATGTGAACTAATTTGTGCAATCACATGCACACATGCTATTACATACTTTATCTGCATGTGAAGTGTTTATGCAATCCCCCTGCCTAAATACAACTATATATTTTAAATCACTCGTGCTACACAGACCCATTTATATCCTGATCACCAATACCTATACACCAAAATTAACACACCACACGCAACACAACACATAACACACAAGTGGGCAGGGCACAATGCCACAGTGCCCTACTAATTCTGGCTGTAGGAATCATGGATATCACTTACTGAAGTGGAGGATTAGTTTGTTTAGTCATAAAAAGGATAACCATACTGTAATTGCTGATTAGCACCAACTGCAATCACAATGTCATTTCTTAAATCATACTTTCAGTGAATAGTGACCTGGAGAACCAATATACTCGCAAGTTATCGGCCCAAATTGGATGCATTTTCCCTACACACCGTTGTCTTAAAAATCTAGCTACACACAGTCCCTTGTTTCTAACCACCAGTAACAACTGTTCAAAATATTCAGCTAAATCTGTTTATACCCTCCCTTCCATTATTATTATTTATTTCTCAGCAGACGCCCTTATCCAGGGTGACTTACAATTGTTACAAGATATCACATTATTTTTACATACAATTACCCATTTTTACAGTTGGGTTTTTACTGGAGCAATCTAGGTAAAGTACCTTGCTCAAGGGTACAGCAGCAGTGTCCCACCTGGGATTGAACCCACAACCCTCTGGTCAAGAGTCCACAGCCCTAACCACTACTCCACACTGCTGCCCCAGTGTTGTCCCCTCACCTCTCTGCGCAGGATACAGTGCACCATGACAATGACAAAGCCCTCGAGTGAGTCGAAGACAGCAAAAAGGATCTGAAAGAGGGCCGAGCGCCGGTCTGTGATGGCCAGCACTGCGGACATCCATGTGAGAGCCAGCAGGGGCAGGACCACGCAGGAGCTCCACAGCGACGCCCTGCAGGACAGGAGGGGAACAGCAACCTTGTTAGCCATGACAGCGCAGAGCCAGGAGTGCCTCCACAGAAAGGGCAAACCTACACTCCTGATTGTAAAATACTCCAAGCTTGTAATCCAGCATCAAGGATCTTGATTACCCACTGTGTTTATGCAACAGTCTGTAGTACAAAGACCAGCATATGCATTTGAAGTCATGCAGATTATGTCACATGGTAGAAGTTCACAAGCTGTGCTAAGGTTCTGCATCTTTGGTCACTACAAGACTGGTGAGTCTGTGGGTTCAAACTGAACAGTTTGCTAAAAAGGTATGCATTAAAGCAAATATACTATATTGTATATACATATAGTATATCTTAAAAGTAAATATTATTTAGTGTGAATTTGTTAATGTATACTGTACATTCAAAAAATCTGGCTGCCTTTTAAGTTGATGTCTTTCATACATCACAGTGACATGAACACTTATAATTGTTCACTAGTTTATATCTCCTGAAAATACCCCTTGTGCAGGATCCTCCTTTCTGTTTAACACCTCAGAAATATCACAATAATGCAGTACAAAGTGTGAGAAAACAGAAAATGCAAACAAAAAGGTGAAGAAAGACAGCAACGGTTCGTGATGATTTATGAACTTATTGTTTCAGACGTTTATACTGGTAAGACCTCTGAGATGCAGCTTCTTGTTCTCAGGGAACACACCGCTTAATTTGTCCTTAGTAATTCAGCGACCTTGTATTTATACAGCAAGATCCTGGACAACTTTGCATTCACTAAGATTGAAGGCACAATAATATGCCTTCATTATAGCACTCCATTGCAATTTATAAGCATTACTGTGCACTCATTGCAGACTCAGAATTGAAAGCCGGGAATTTATTAATATTTTACATGGGGATCTTTTTCTAATTTAAATTTATTTGACAGTCTTGCCATAATGAGATTTACTGCAAAAGAGATTAGAATTATTTTTCAAAACCAACTGAGATTACTGGGGACCCCTTGTGCATACACAGTTCCATGTACATGAACTGCAGCATTTTATACTATTTGGCATGGTATAACATTCAGGAAAGTGAAGCTTTTTTGCAGAATATGACTAAACTTTTAAAGGCTGTTTTACAGGTTTTAGTTGAAGCAAAGGGAATTGACTAAAGGTTTTAGCTAAACGAGAAGTATTTACTATCTGTTACACTGATGCCATCTGAATGATTGTGCTTGGAAGCAGCAGGGACGGGCCGTGGGGGGAGTGTAGTGGCGTGAATGATAGGAAGGTAACAGGAGCTGCAGTCCCGAGTGACCATTCTAACAAATCAACCAAGTTAAAGTTTAAAAGGAAATAGGGTGTGCTTCTTAGAAAAACAGACGACCTTCATGCAAGTACTAAACCATATATTCAGCTGTGAATGGAAACAAATGTTTGTCTTACTGCTTGGCTGTGACAAAGGGGCTCCTCACCTCAACAAGCTGTCTTTAGTGAAGTCAACTTTGATGCATTAACTTGTATTTGATTAAAACCTTATACAGTACTAATTTTGAGGAAATTGTAAAATCCTGCAATGATCTCAATAAACACTTATTGGCATTTGTTTTTATTTCAATAAATGTTGCTATTCATTACAAATATTTATTCTCCATAATCGTAAACTACAGTAATATTCTAAAGCACTGTAAAATATTAATTCCGCTAGAATGTCAGTGCTCTCTGGGTTTTCTTTAAAGAAAAAAAAAACAAAAAAACATTGTTGATAAACATTCACAAAATCAGCATGGTCACATGGGTTGCTGAAATGTCTAATGCCTCGGTGCAGGTTTGTTTATTGTGAACCTTGGGATTCCTGCTATGGTTAATTATTGGTTGATTGGTTAATTATGAGTTAAGCCCAAAGCCCAAGCCTGCTCTCTCTCTCACCCACAGAAATGGTTTACATTGACAATAATGAACAATCTATTTGGAATGCCTCTGACTCTGTGTAGAGGGCATTGCTTATTCAATTACTTATGAATGACCTCTCCAATCAGAGTGGAATGCCATTCATTATTCTGTGTACAGCCAGTGCTTTATGACAGGGATTTGTTGTTATGTAATGTTTCTATGCCTCCGTGAAAGTGGCTGCAGTTTGGTTTTTTAATTAAGATTTGAATGTAAAAAAGAAAAAAAAAACGAAATGCTGTTTGTTTGTAAACAGTAATTAAATAATTTCAAATAAATCATAAAAAATCTGCAAAAGTGACATTCCATCTCTTTCACTAGAGGTCAAAACAAGTTTTAATTCTACTTGTAAAATTAACCTTCCACATCCGTGCAGCTTGAATATCATTTTTATGAATTGTTACACCATAAACTTAATTTATTAGGTCTGCTCACGGCTACAAAAAATGTACACTTCACTGCTCATTACTAGCAGTGAAAGTTCATAGTATTGTTAAGTTTCAGATTGCTATACGTGTGTTTCTAATGAGGTTTTAAAAACATATTTAATAGTAAATGTTTTTTATTGATGTCTTATGTGGGCCCTGTGTCACATTCACAGTTGTCCACTTTCAAAAAGTCAGCAGAAGATGATGACTTACTACTGACTAAGGAACTAAATAAGGATTTGCATTTACTTGCCACAACAGAAGTAACCTGTCATTCAAATACTGCCACTTTATCATAGGAGGAGAATAACACAAGGGTTTGCGTTTTTCTAGTGACAAGTAACAATATATGTTGTAGCCCAAAAAAAAAAATAATATATACTTTGTGGATGTTTTTCAGAGTTGGTTGATATTTTAATACTTAAAATATGTATTTGTATTTTTTTTATTTAATATTATTATAGTAAAATTACCAGAAATTTATAAATAAATAACATATGCAAAATGCCGAAATGATTTTGCAACCGAGCACTGGCTCACAACCAGATCAGTCTTGATATTTTATTTACTGGATACAACCATTGCAGTATACATTTTATTAACGATGTTTTAATGGAGTCTGAAAGTACGAAAATAAAACATGTCTAAAACCGATAGGCCATTGAGTTTATTCATCCTAGATGACACCGATGCATGCAAGGGCAGGCAGACCCTATCCTAGCAACCTGAGATTTCAAATCGTGCAGTTCGGCTGAAGTTGGTACTTAAGTCCGGGGCTTACCTAAGAATACTGATTATCATTTCAATAAAAAAAAAAATATATATATATAAAAAAGATAAATATCTAAGGGGACAGAAGTCCTTAACTGCCAGTAATGGCAGAGAGAGGTGATGAGACCCTCTGTCACAGCCAAGCAGTAAGACAAACATTTGTAAATTATTTTTCTAAGTTGCTTTGCGTACCTCTATACAGCTGTTTAGAGTTGTGGACATGTTAGAAAGCTTTGAGAGTGTCATTCCCTTTTATTAGGTTATCTGCATTGGCTGCCACCACCAAGACTTTTTCATTAGCTACAAGTAGCGTCACAGCGTGTTTATGCATTACCAATGAATTAATCCACACTTCATCAATTTATTCTCTTTCTTGCCTTAGATTAGGGATATTGACTAGGCTACTGTATAAGACTTCCTCACTCCAGCACTGAAAAAGCAGCATGCAATCCAAAAATCTGTCAAATCAAGAAATCTTCAATCAAAAAATCTGTCAAATATCACTGAGAAGTGTCTCAGAGGAACAACAACTGCAGTTCAACTGCAAAGAGAGTGAAGTAACTAAACCCTTAGAACTTACAGGTACAAAAGGCACACTTCAATTTTAATGTATAGCAGACACTAAAATGGATTGAATGACAGCAAATTAAATTTAGCTGACCTCTCCTGGAGTGGATATCAACATGTATCGTACAGCACCCTGTCTTTTCCCATTTAAATAAGTATTTATATTGAACACCAAATGCTGTGCAGCCATATTCAGTGCAGTGTTAATCTGTAGTCTAACCTGCTACTCTGCTGTTTACACTCTTTATTCATTGCAGTACAACTGAGTTTGCCTCCCATGTAGGGACAGTGTGGAGACTATCGTTAATCAGATTAAGTCATAGTTCAAAAGAATTTACATACATATCTCTGCCTTGCAGAAAAGCATGTTAGTGAAAAAAACTAAAAGGGAAATCAAAAATAACAAAGTGGAGAAAAAGGTAGTAAAGACAGGAATTTAATAATGAAATAATAATAATAATTGAAAATAATTAGCAGAACTAACATGGCGTTACTGGTGGCTGTGGAGGAAACGTCAGCCGACGAGACTATTCCGCACTTGGCACATTTGAGCGTCATACTGTACAGGGGAACTGTCATCTGACTGCAATTCAAATCAACACACTGAAACACAAAGAGCCGGCCTGCACAAACATAGCTGTTGCAGTATCCCCTTCCACCACAAGGGCCCCTACTCAGGTTTGCCATCTCACACCTCAAGGGAGGGAGCAGGTCTTGTTTGGAAGGGAGGTTAGCTGGTTAGCTAGCTGGATTGGTGAGACAGGCATTACATTCAGGCACAGTGGCAAGTCAACTGTGGGGTTCCATTAATGAACTGGCCCACTACATAGTTTATATCCCTAGATGCTTGTAGATGCGCCACTATTTGGAATTTTAGGGACAGGAGTGGATCTGACAGGATAGGTTGTGGGGATACAAACACTTGATGTCATTTTTCAAAGTTGGTAACAACGAGCGCACTTTAGAGCACCTTTAACCTGTTTTATTATTTGCTTTCTAAATATTATGGTCATGCAAAGCTCTTTCCACCTGGGATTTTAGGTCCAAATTTTAAATGGATGGGTTTGGCATTACCATAATGAATACTGTATAAAACAAGGCCATGCAAAATTGAGAACAAGAAAAAAAAAAAACACACTAATGGCATCTACTGTTAATTTGCAAACTTACAAGAATCAGCCGAGACATAGAATGTAAGTTACCTAGATATTTTATAATAAGCTATAATTATTTATGGATGCTGCAGACTGTATATAGCAGTACCTTTGTTTTCAGATCAAAGCACTACTGCTTTGGGTGTTGCACCATTACTCATCCCCACACTGGCCGAAAAGCACTGGTTCTAGGCCAATGCAGAGCTGAGTATTAGCGCACAATTAAAGAAATCAACATTGTTTGTTTTAAAAGGAGCATGCCAAAAGTCAGCTGAGAATTTAATCATTATGAACCACCCTTTGCTTGATAAAATAAATACAGATTGCTTAAAAAGGGTCTTAATGTAAAGCAGTTTGTCTGAAATGGCTTTAAGAACCCAAAGTGAGGACCCATGGTTTAAGTGATTCTAGCATGCAATCTGAATTTATTGCACATCTCCACAAGATGTTTACTGCAGTCAAAGTGAGGTCACATACCCCACAACTCTATCATCACCCCATCCTGCCCCCCTCTCCAACATTAAAATAATGTATCAATCTTTTGTATATGCTTAATACATTATGCAAAATGTATGAATAAGGGCATTGTAGAGCCAGTTGTGTGAACTGTAACAACAGCATTTACAAATGCTTTATAACTACTTTAAAGATACTATTGTTTGTGGGGTCACATTTGTGCAACGTTTCACAACCCCACATTAAAACACTCCTTGTTTTGCTAATAACACTTAATAAATCTGTTGGGTATTTGATTTTTTTCTTACTGAGATAACAGATGTGCATATTGTTTACTATCTATCTATCTATCTATCTATCTATCTATCTATCTATCTGCAAGCCTGCTCCATGTTATTTTATTATTATTATTATTTTTATTTAGCTTTTTTGGTGGGCCCCAAGAGGTTTTTTTAAGAGGAAAAAAAGAAAGGAATGACCAAAAAGATCGAATTTTGTATATCAAGAAGCTGAGGGTGAGAGTCCTTATTTTGGTAAGGGGATGCTGCAGAATTTCAACACAAAAGTTTTATACAACAAATTATATTTCTCAGAATGGCAGTTAAACTGTATCACACTGCAAAGCAAGTTAAACAGCATCTGGGTGCAACAGATGTAGAAACCAATTGCTAAGGGATACAGCGGCTATGGTGGGAAACATTACCAGTATACTTCTGGGTCAAGGCTCACCCCGTGGAAACATTTTGTGCTCCATCGTGACACTGAGCAAGCCACATGGTACCTGTGCATTGTTTCAATCGACGATAAATAGATTGTATCATAGCAAGAGATGTTTCCCATCATGGCAGTTTTGGTTATTCACAATAAAAAGTAAATACATAAATAAAAATGTAAAAAAAAATACATACATGTATTTATATCACAAACAAAAAGAAAAGCTTTAGCAACGTATATAAGCAATACAAAATAATACAGACTAATGCAATGGGTGAGCACAGACTTGGCTTATTTGGATCAATAACCGGCAGTCACTTAACTCACTCCCAGGCCTTAATACTGCTTCCAATTTCACTGGGAATGTTCTTTTGGATTGCAGTGAAGGGGCCGACTTTGCACTGCAGTTTCTATTTTTCAAGATGCTTTTGTTATACAATGGTTTGGATGTTTCAATGAGACGGCACCTGGCAAAGCTTCAATACTGCAGGGGACTCTCCTAATGATTGGTATCCTAGCCCCATGGGCACTAAGAGCTTTCTCCTGTAGCTCCTTAGCTCTAACCAGTGAGACACACTGTTTCCCTCCCTCTCAGTCCTCAGTTGTAAACTCTACTATCTAGAGCCATATTGCCTCCCAGTCCCTCAGCTCTAACCACTGGGACACTTTCCCTCCCTCCCAGTACTCAGTTTGAATCATCAGTGTCTAGAGCCACTGTGCCTCCAGTCTCTCAGCTCTAACCCTTGCTATATGAGTTTAGATTTAGTTTCAGTCGTGACTATTGACTCTTCATGACAGTGACACTGAAGCCGCAACACTGCTGACTGGCTGGTTATGGGTCCACTAATGGATGGTATGTATTGATTAAGCATACCCTGCCCGCTCCTTCAGTTTCTTATCTGTTATCCCATCTTTGGATACAAGTTTGTTAAAAACCAGAATCCCAATAACCATGTTCACCTGTTAAAGACAGAAATAAGACACAGTGAAACATCACAATTCACAGTTTAAACAAGGCACAGTCACCTTTCCACAGTAGTAGTACAGCATTTTGCCAATTGTACTCATTTACTATGAGGTCTGTGGAGTCCTGAGCATCTACACATGATGTCAGGCTACTATTTGTATTTGTTATTACAATTAAATACCATTGGCTTGTGTTGCTAGTGATAGTATGACTTCTGATATTAGTGTTCCTGTTTTGTTCATGTTAGCTGTGTTTTGAAAGAACCTTTGCTTAGCCATGATTGTCCTAACTGGGAGGGTGTTGTGTCTTGGAATATTAATGATTTTGAATTGAAGTAAAATACCAGAACAACCGCGGCCGCCGGTCCTACAAAGGCGTAGAGGAGACCTCCTTCCAGAGAGAGCCAGCAACTACACAGCAAGGGAGGAGAGAAAGCATGAGTTAGTGTAGCCTGTGAGAGAGGAGAGAAGGGAGGGAGAGGTAGAGACAGAAGCTACAAGGGAGGAGAGAAAATGTGAGTTAGTGGAGCCTGTGATAGAGGAGAGAGGGGAGAGGCAGAGAGAGAGACAGACGCTAAAAGGTAAGGGAGGAGAGAAAGTGTGGGTTAGTGTAGCCTGAGAGAGGGGAGAGAGAGAGGAAGAGGAGAAGGATAATGAAAGATACAGCAGATAGATACAGAGAGAGAAGCTGCAAGGCAAGGGAGGAGAGAAGCAGTGTGTTACTGTAACTAGAGCGAGAGGAGGGAGGAAGAGAGAGAAGAGAGACAGCAGCTACACAGCAAGGAATTGGAGGGAGAGGGGGAATGAGAGAGATACAGTAATGGAAGAGCTGTGAAGCCTACCAACCATTCAATTAGTCAAATGAAAAAATATATATATACTAGGCTAAGAAGTAGCTCCACCCAATTACAGGAGCTCAGCGCTGTTTATCGTTAATAAGCACAATCTATCACTTCATCAATTGGACACCCTTAGTAAAATGGGACTTCAATCAACAGGAGAAATTTGCTATGTATCGGTGACACAACACCACTGATAGACACAAATTAGCCTCCAATTTTTAATTTGTGAGAAAATTGCTTTGGAATTCAGATTAAAGGCAGTGCACTTGAAAAAAAATCATCCCTCTATTTTAATGTTTAAAAGATGTCCTAAGAACATGGTCTTTCCAACAGACTGCACACAGAGGGAATACTTCAATGGTGAATACTCACTAGTTTATGGTGCCATATCCTTTGGCTTTGGTGAACCCCACAGACACAGCTACTACTAGAGCAGGCAAACCTGAAAAAAACATGGTGCACTACTGTTAAAAATGGAACCTGTACATTAAGAAACATAAAACGGCTAAAACCCCTGTACTCTCCGATGAAGTTCTTTTACAGCTGGAGAAAAAAGCTGTTTTATTTGTATTGTCTTGTGTTCAAGACACAAGGTATATAATTAGGAGACCTGGAGAGCATACCTGTGGCAAGAATATTGGGAGAAAGGGAGGCTGGGCAGCTGCTGGGAGTTGTTAGTTAAATTACACCCCGTTCTCCTGTATTCCTTTTCACTTGTGGCTGTCAGGTACGTGAGATGGTGTGAGATGGAGATTTTTTTCTTTATTACCCCCTGTCTAGCCTGGCATTTGAATGGTTTACCCATCAGAATACTCTTCCCCACCCGCGCACACTACAGTGCTGATATGCTGACTGAAAATGCTGTTGTTTCCATCTCTCTGCAAAAAGAATTACTGGGAATTACAAGCATCGGGTACACTGTGCTTTCCAAGATTTGGAACACAGTTTGGTAGACAAGGTTTCAGTTCAGCAGATGTTTACCACAGTGGCTTAACTAGCTGTTGATATGACAGTACAGTCTCACCCGCTTAGGTGCATAACCTATTTTTCTACACTTATACACTTAAAACAGAGTACACACTTAAGAGGGTTAGTGCTCTGCGATCCCAGTTCTTATTATAAAATATTACTGTATTGGTAACAAAATACATTTTGATATAGTCCTAAGTATTTATCGTTTCTTTGAGACTTAACTTAATTCAGGCCAACAATTAATTAGTTTATAATGTATTTTACTTAATTGTACAGTAAATGGTCAAAAATGCCCTTTTAACCCAATTTTTCTGGAAATTTAATACACTTTGTTGGGATGTACACTTAAGTGGGGTAGACTGTATCTTCACATTAGCAAAATGGGACTGTTAACAAAATAAACAAAACAGGCGGCTGAGTTACCCTGTGAAAGTAACTCCTTACCACCCTGAATAAATACCTTTGGCTTCATATCAGCGCAAGGTTTTTTTTTAAGTAATTGTGACCTGCAGCCATTGTGATGTAGCATGTTTGGATTTATAACTCCAGAGGATGTTAAACCTCTTTTGCCGAAACAACTTTTGCTATAGTGGGCTGCAGTTTTGAGTTTAGAATGAAATATCAAAAGTTCAAGGCTAACTCATTTTGTTTAATTGGGCTTGCAGGTTGCACACTGACAGCAATCATAAAAGATAGGTACAGAATATATAGCAATGCTTTAGTGATAACCCTACAAAAGGAAAGGCAGCCACCTTAATGATGCAATTGGGATGGCTGAATATAGACTGCTGGAGCTCTCCAGGGGTTTTCAAAGGTGTTGTAGATTGGAGTTTGTTGACCGGAAATGTTGGGTCAATTGGCTTGAGATCCAGAAACATGATGGTAGTCATGATGCTATGTGCATGTGTTCTGTCTGTAATAATGTATCCTGACTGACTGGGATGGAAATATCAAGATGAGCTGTTATCCATCGATACAGAATGCACACCTCCTCTGACCGCTGAGTCTCAAAGCCAATCAAAGACTTTACGGTAAAGTTCCTGAAATAACGTAATGCATTCTGCCTGCAATGCATGTTTAATTGAGGACAGACTCACCCCAGCCCAGGCACAGGAAGCGTTTGCGGATGATGCGATTGCGCAGCCGGCCTGTGACGGCCATGTAGGACTGCCAGGCCTCCGTCAACACCCAGCAGAACGAAGACAAGAAGAAGAAGTGCAGGAATGCTGCCACCAGGGTGCAGACCACCTGAGAGATCATACATAGGACATCAGCATGTGTTAGCCAGCTGCACATGCATGAAAACAGACACTGGGATAATCCAGTTACACTGTAGTATTCATTAAACCAAAGTACTGTCTACATTCTTTTAAAGAACATCAGGGGTTTTAATTAGGGCTGTCTTGCCAGCCCTAATTCAGTTAATCTCAGTTAATCTTGGTTTTAATCGCATATTTAATTGATACAATTACTGCATCCATATTATTATTATTATTATTATTATTATTATTATTATTATTATTATTATTATTATTCAAAAGATAACCCAGCATGAAAGCCCTGTTTTCCTATTTCTGGATTCTATTTGTTGGTCTCTTGTCATAATTTTATAATTATTTACAATCAACCATTTGTTGTTAAGTTGTTTGAACCAACTGCTAAATCACAATGGAGTCAGTTTATTACTCACCTTACTGCATTTTATATGTTCAAATCAGTTTCCTTTACAATTTCCTTTACTCACATACTGATGTTTTTCATTGCTGTTTTAAATAATAATAATAATTTTAAATTATATTTTATTAATAACTTGAAATTGCCTAAATAAAACAAAACATTCACCGAGTAATGGTTATATGCTCCATAATTGTAAATCATATCATTTAAAATAAACTTGGTTATTGAAATAAAACAACGCTACAATGTTAACAGGTCTGCATTCGGTAGCGATCCACTTTGCAACAGCACTGGTTATAGTATCGTACTTGGCTTGATTCATGGGTTTGCAGCGATCCTGAATTTCTAAAAGAGTACTCTGTCGAAACTGACGGGTTTCATTTGTTGTTGTCTGCACCAGAAGAACTACTAGAAAGTGTATTTCTGTGATACTGGAACTCACTTTGACAAGTAACCATCTTTCTCTCCAATGAACCGTTAGAAAGTTTTTTAAAAATAAACTTCCCAGTCATTCAGTCTGAGTGCTTTGCTACATAATGCGGTTCCGTGACTAATTTTATATTCAAACGATGACTTCACTCATTTAATCCTGGCATGCACTCGAGTGTATTAAAATGGTGCCGCAGGAAATAAAAAATGAACACGTTAATCGCAGAAGTTAATTGTGATTAATTGACAGCTCTAGTTTTTATACAAGTGCTATGAATAAAACCCAATGCTGGGCACATTTCCTATACTCTGGGAAATGTAACTCAGAAGCTTTACATGATCTCCATCACTTCCTGTACCTTGTTCCTGGTCTGTGTTTGTCCAATCAGAATGAGGGCATTAGAGGAGATGATTGACAGGCAGAAGTTGATTAGGATGACGGATCGCTCTGATCGAATGTACCTGAATAAAAACAAAAAAAGAATAAAAAAAACTTTTACGAGATGTTTGAGAAAAACTTGATGAAAGTGCCAACCAACAAACTGTTCCAGAAAGCAACGCACTGACAAGTAAGGGATCACTAAAAGCTGTCAGCTGAAGTGAAATGCTTAAGAAAAAAGGGATGCAGACTGTGGATCACAAGACTATCTATCCAAGTGAGATGAGTATACATGAAACATCATTACAGAAGAACAAATAAATAGTAGAACTAGAAACGGAGAAAAGGGAGGAAGAATTATTTATATTTAAATATTGATTTTTTTAATGCCAATCCTAGTTAGAATTTAAAAAGCGATAGTATGCATTTGAAGAATGATCCAAGGCAATGTGTAACAAAAAAGTTCACCAGCTTTATACAACAGAATGTTCTCATTACAGAATAATATCAAAAGACTGTGTTTCCAGCTTGTTAACGCCATCAAGATACTAATATGAAGGAAAATACTACGGTCAACCATCATTATCAATTCATGCATTCTTGATACAGAAGTGACCTTCTTTCTCCTGTTCACAGAACTATCTCTTGACAGTTGAGTAGTCACCTTCAGGGCAGATCAGTGTTTGTATGATGTATGATGTAGCCTAGTTATATGATTCACTTAGACCTGAGTATGTATATGTGAAGTGTCTCTAAAGACATCTTTGAAAAATTGATTTAGACTTGAAGATTTGTTTCTACTCAGTCCAAGATAACTAACATATTTACTGTATTTCTTTATTTAAAACGATCTCTTGGGGCCAGACACACAATAAGCATTTGAGAGTTGTTTGATTTTTTTTTCTCACTGCAGTTCACAGCACTAGCAAGTGCATCCCAGGGGATACAGCAAGCAATTCGCTATCTTGCTTTACGATGCGGTCCAGCAATAATTTAAATTCAATAATTATGCAATCCAGAATAAAATCCACAACAAACACATGCAAAAGAACTGGTTAACACAGGATGCTAACTGATACCTCGACTTGCATCTATTTGCCTGAGAAACTCAGGCGGTCTAAATCAGTGGTGTGCAATGTGTGGGACGTGCCCCCTTGGGGGGGGGGGGGGGGGGGGGGGGGGCGGGTGCGGAGAGTCAGTAAGGGGGGCACAACTATGACTAAAGAGGCAGTTCTGTAAAAATGTAAACTTTAAAAAAAAAAAAATTTAATGGATAGACATATTCTAATAAATACATAAACGACAGCTAATTAGTCGAAGTTGTTACCTTTCAAATGAGCCACTGAATATCACTCTAGGGATATTATGTCAGTGGTGAGTGTCGGTGAAACTGGAGTGAACAGAGCCGAAATGCGGCTTCCATATATAGGGTGAAAAAAAAAATCACTCGTATTTTACACGGATTTAATGTAAATCATGTATAAAAAAAGTTCTGATTTAGCCTAATACATAAATGTTAACAAACACATTCTTAAAAGTTTTAAAATGTGTACATTGTTTTGGCATTGTATGCAGAGGAGGAGGGGAAGCGGAGACATTGGCTCTCGGAGTGTAAGGGCAGCTCTGCAGCATACAATGCCAAATCAAACGCTTCAATGGGCGGGGGCTCATTTAGCTGGCAAAATAAATATTTATTTTGTGAAAACCCAGATTTATTTTTTTAGATTTAATTGCTGAATGATAATGTTTTTCTACAATGTGCTATGTTGGACTTTTGGTCTTGTATCACAATACAAACTATACAAACTAGGGTTGGGACGATTTACAATAACTCGATAATATCGTGTCGAACAGAAGTCACAATAAAAAAATTGATTTCTAAAAATAATAACTGAGTTACCGGAAATGTACAATATTGTATTCATTATGACGATTTTAATGACAGCTGCATTTTTATGCTATTTTTTGGTTCAATTATTCCACAAGTAATTCCAAGTATTCCATCTATTCTAGTCATATTTAATTAGTACGTCTTGTAGTGTATTAGAGCAGCCGCCACTTCCGCCCTAACGATAACCCAGTGGTTTACGAGATGTCATTGAGAAAAGGCGGCGAGTGAAAGCAACAGTGAGCACTCTCTTTCAAAACAGCTTAACAAAAAAGAAAAATGATACAAGAGACAATGGAGATACCCTATGTGCAAAATATGCAATACAAAGGTTATCATACCAACAGAACACAATTGTGGACTATTTTAGAAAATAGTAGGTAGGTTATGTGTTTTTCAAGCAGCCACGTATACACTGTAAACTATTATATGTATATTTAAAATGTATTTCTTATTTGTATATTGTATGCAGTATATGCAAGGTACTAGGCTATATGGTATTATTGCTTGTAAATGCAGCAACATTAACTATTTTGTTGTTTTGTGTACTATTAAGTAGTTGGGTAAAAAGTGCATTAAATTCCTTTAGTTTCAACTTAAAATAATTTTTTATTATTTCTGAATTCTATAGTAATGTGTACAGAGAAGTCATGATGTATTTTGTGTGTTACTATTATTTACAGTCTGTAGGCTATAAATGCCCCAAGAGGCTAAAATGAAACAAAGCACTGGGCATTAATTCGATTTTACTGTTTGTATATTGTGTACTGTAGTCATTCTTAATGTCATGTGTACAAAGAACACAACACAGAAATTGTATTTTAGCAAAACGGGAAACACATTTAAAATAAATTGAGCAGCATGCAGTTTTTTTTTTTTTTTTTAAACTGGACACTTAATTATCCCAAGATAACCAGTAATTGCAAATATTGCGATTTGTTATCCTACAATTATAATTTTAGATATTTTCAATATTGTCCCAACCCTAACACAAACCTCTGTTAAGATACGATATATCATGTGAATAAAGTACAATGATACACAATGAATGGTTACACCCCTACTGGAACTGCACTTGAGGAAAATCAGTCTGTCCCATGCTTTATTAAATGATGACCATAATTTGGGCCTTTTGAATAACAGTGTCAGTTAGACAGATGTGCAAGAGATTCATACTGCTACATAAGCGTCACCTGAACTAAATAACAGGCTAATTTTCCATTATCTCTCAATTATAGAAGGCAAACACTGCTGTGCATGTCACTTCCCAGCCTGGATGAAAGTCTGTCCACTGTCCTGTTTGGCAGTCAAATGGCAATTTTAATCTTCCAGATTGGTGTTTGATTTTTAAATGACAATACGTCCTTTCTGAATACAAAACACATATTTTTTCAGGAGACACAGAGCTTTATCTGTTTGGATAATCACATAATTAAAAGAAAAGGCCCAGAACTTGTAAGACTCAAGATAAAGTCAGGAAGACAAAGGGAGTGTGGCAGGAAAATATGCTGACACACACACATACTGTGCAAACACAGAAACACAAGGAGAATCTGAAAGCTCAGAAATCATTTCACAAACAGCATATCTGACGCTATTCTACATGGTGTCAGCTGCAGAAATCAGAAGATGTACTGGTCCACTGTTTCTAGGGTTCTCCTAGTGTCAGTTCCAAATTGACTTTAGTTCATTACCTGCAGCAACCCTCTGCAGCTTCCTTCAGGGAACTAGAGGTACGATTCGGTACCTTCGTCACCATTTACTATTTGCTATTGAATCCGTGGAAAAATTCTTATGGTTGTGATTCATTGGGGTGCGTGTACTAAAGTCTTGCGCCTGTCGCAATAGTCGCAAACCAGTTGCAAACGATTCAGAAATCTTGGGTGAAATGTACTAAACAAGCACAGTGCTATTTGCGACATTTTAGGGAATGCTTTGCGGCAGCAGTTTCTGTTTGTGGTTGAAGCGTAGATGAATATGTAATTATGGGCGTTCCTGCAGAAATTCACAAAAAGGGGGCGGAGGTATATATATATATATATATATATATATATATATATATATATATATATATATATATATATATATATATATATATAATGAGATGTACAAAAGCTGTAGGCAAATGCAACAGTTAAGAATTTTTGAAAGCATGTTTTAAACAGTTGCAATTGTTGCTGGCATTTCCCAGTCCGCTTTTTCTCGTGCGTTGCCAGTTGTTCTCAATACGTTTTTGAGACAAACTATCAAATACCTATTTTTCCCAAAAAGCAGGGTGTACTTACAAGTCTTGAAAACAAATTTGTATGACATTTCTGGTTTCCGCAATGTTTTGGGAGCAATAGACTACACACAATAAATAAATCTATTAAGTTTCTTTAGCATGTGATTTGCTGGGTGCAGGTTGTACAGCAGTGTTCTGTTCTGTGGCATTGGTAGAAAGGGTCTGGAGAAAGCAGAAGGGCAAGAGATTTACTTCCAGAAAGAGACATAGATGAGGAGGAGGAGGAGGAGGAGAGTGAGAGAGGAGACCCCACAACCAACGATCAGGGTAACAGAAGGGCAAGAGACTTACCTCCAGACAGAGACATAGATGATGATGAGGAGGAGGAGAGTGAGGGAGGAGACCCCACAGCCAACGATCAGGGTAACAGAGGGCATGAGGACCTTGTCCATGTTCTGGGAGAGAGAAGAAAACACAAAGTGAGGAATGACAGCAGGGTGCCTCATTGTTGGGGCTGCAAATTGGTTATGGAGAAATGTCAAAAATTGTGGAAACTTTTTGTTGCTCTGGGATGAATATGGGTTTTTCTCATTCAATACTTAAACAAATATTTGTTAATGTTGAATTATCTGAAAAGGAAAAGCGAATATTGGTCTTTTTTTCAAACAAATACAGTTTTGTAATTTTTTTCTTCTTTTTTTTTTTTTTTATAAATTTAGTCGTAGCCAATTTTTTACCCTGGTTTTCTCCTCAATTTAGTCTATAGCCTGGATTCGAGCCCCCACGTCATTTAAACGTAATCTTATAAGACTAATACAAAAAATAGTTATTCAAAGAATGAAAACAAATCTGTACATAACAATTATTGCATCCCTTTTGGAAGCATGCACTACTCACAGACTGTCTGTGTTAAGGCACCAATTAATTAATTTGCTCATGGCACTGATAATGTTTAGCGATGTGCATTTAACACATTCTGTCCAGCGAGACTGTTTTTTTGATATAATTTGTGTTGACACGCATGAACTGAACCAGTATGGAGAAAATGACACATAATTACAACAGGCCAATCTAAAGACCTGGAAGCACACAAACACCATGTTGACGGTGTTTAAACGGTGCCCCAGCCTTCCCAGATATTTGCATACCTACTCTGTAGTATGTTTATCATGTTTTCTGTTTTGTTTTGATTACCCAGTTTCCTACCTCTTCATTTCTCCTTTCTGCTCTCTACGGTGACCCTTAACTACAGCATAACAAACTCAATTGCTACCACATAATTGCATAGCCTTGCATTTTAAATGAATATGAAGTACACATCTTATGAAAATGCATCATGAATAAGTTCCTGGTGACTACTTGTCCTGGTTAATTGCATAAATCTGTTAGGAGATGTGCTATGCAATTCATAAAAAAATTAGTAACAGTACTACACATCATAATTACAAGAACACTAGTCCAGTAACTAGAACCACTCAGGTTGTGCTTTGTATTCCATATAAAAAAGTTTACCTCATAAATTTGCAGTTTTACTCATCCTTTTCCCATAGTTATTGCATTTACCATAGATAACATAATGTGCCATGCATTTTAGTATGTTTTGCCATAATTCTGTGGGCTTTACATTGCTTACATATGGTTTACCATGCTTTCACTATGCTTTATTACACTTTGCTATACTTTTATGGCAGGAAACTTTTGTAAGGTTATTGGTCACTGGGTAATTCAATATAGTGACAAGATTAAACACTGAACACGACCGATATCCTTGTGACTGTGCTAAAAAATGTCTCAGTATTGCTTCATCTTCCAGTAACGAAATGGAAACTGAAAGAACACCAAATACAATATCTACATGTTTTAGCACAGTCAACAGGGGCCAGTAACTACATGGCTTTGATTTGTAAGAAAATAAATAGTTAAGAAAATAAGAAAACAGGTAAGAAAATAAATAGTTCTGGTTTGTTACATAGCACAGGTTAAGCAATTGTGAACATGTACATAACAGGTTTGCTCCGTTAATCAAACAGGAAAATTTAAAAGGATAGTGGCACTGCAGAGTAAAGCATTCCAGCGAGAAGGTGCTCTGTAAGAAGACTGTCTGCCAGCTGCACTGTAGCTAGGCAACGCAGGTAATAATGGTTTCTGAAAGGTGCATGCAGCTAACAACCTGTCTGTACGACACTTACATCACAGAGTGAAAGCGGTATACCTCTCCTTACTTTAGCCTAGAGCAAAGAAGAATTAGAGGGGACATGATTGAAGTCTTTACAATCCTAAAAGGAGTTGACAAAATTAACCCTGACCAATACTTTAAATGAAACACAGAAACCAGAGGACCTGGGCCCACAGTTGGAAATTAAGTGGAAACAGGCTTAGCACATAAGCTCGGATTCACTTAATTACACAGAGAGTGGTGAGGGTATGTATGGGCTACCTAGTCATGTTGTTCAGGAAGACTCACTAGGATCTTTTAAAACCCAACTTGACAAAGTTATGTGATCAATCATCTACTAAGAACAACTGGAGTCAGACTCATCAGGACTCAATTTTCACAGTGCTGCCCATGTTCGACAAATCTTTGTGAGAGGTGAGGCACAGGCTCGAGCCTCCAAGACAGGAGGAGGGGAACACCGTTGCAGAGGAGGCGGCTGAGCAAACCAAGCAGACAAGAAAGATAGCATACCCTGGGGTTTAAATAGGAAGACTGTTTAGTGGATGATAGGGAGTTATTGCTGCACTTCCTGAACTTCACTCTGGCTCACTGAATCAGAACAGGATGGCAGCAGCACACGCTGACAGCGAGAGCACCTCTTTACCAGCCGTCCTCCCAGCACTGATCAGACACTTGTTTTACTGCGAGCGCTCCGAGGGCTAATCTGACACTTTGAGGTCTAGCCTCAAGCAGCGATGTCAGGCCCTGCTTGGCAGTTAATTGGTTTAGTTTATAGTCTGTCTGCCTCCACATTTGATTCGTATGCAACACCAACTTAATTACATTCACTTGATTAACCTGTGCTACTTTAATCAAATAGAAAGGAGTGAGGCTGATTGAAAAGGGCACTGGATTGGGACATAGGGGATATTTTACAATCTTTTATTGGGCTACTATGTAAAAAAAAAAAAAAAAAAAAAGAATGAAACATGGGTAATACAACATGATTTGTGTAAAACTTATAAAAAATGAAAAACACTTTGGACATGGTGGCAAAAACAACAGAAATTAGAAAAAAGCTTGATTGTAGGTATTGAGTTTTAAATGGATTGCTAACATTTTAATATCAGTGAAATGTGTTACTCTTTTCATGCTATACGAAACATAATGCACAAAGGTTTTGAAATAGTTGTTTTAAACATATATTTTTGTGTTGTGCAATGGTCTTTTTTTGGAACGCTGCAAAAGTGCACCAGTTCGTGGCTATTTGTCCTCTTGTAAAAAACAGATTATAATTAAAGTACAAAAAGAAAGAAAAACATAGAAAAGTGATTCTTCACAAAGCAATTTCCCTGTGATAAAGCAACCTATGTTGTCTTAAAAGCTTGTGTTTAGTTACATACTGCAGCAGTTCAATGCAAAGTACCGG
This sequence comes from Acipenser ruthenus, assembly GCF_902713425.1. Taxonomy (NCBI): domain Eukaryota; kingdom Metazoa; phylum Chordata; class Actinopteri; order Acipenseriformes; family Acipenseridae; genus Acipenser; species Acipenser ruthenus. Next base: position 72,248,145 of record NC_081192.1, read on the forward strand.
AATCAACATTTGTCTTACAATGTAAAAGAAACAAACAGAACCACTGATCTGTGTCACAGGTGGGGTCATTTAGAGAAACCATTGAAATTGTGTAGCGCAATATCGCACTGAAACACTTTAGACCCAATTCACATCACTTTTCAGCTGTGATATTTTATAAAAATATGAATTAAACATATCTGAAGAACAAATATAATTGATAACATTTAAGGTAGCACTGCAATTGTAAGATAGTCATCTATTTAGGTACTGCATACCATGTAGCTATGTAGTGAACAGGGGGTTTGAGTGTTGTTTGACTGGTTAGTCAAGGGGATTTATTGGTCATTCCTAAAAAAATGAATACACGATGAAAGACCATGGAACTTCTAAGAAGCTTGACCAATAAAAGCATTTGAGTGTACTTAAAGAGCATGATAATTCAGGGATTCTGTAGGCCTACTGTGGAAATTCTGTATCCAACACCCACCCACCAGCTTAGAAACTAAAAACCGATGGGTCCTACTAAAAGCAATTACTCACAACATAAAAAACACAGCCAAGTCGAAGCATTACTGCAGCACCTCAAGTGTGGGTGGGGACAATGATGGACAGCGATGAACAGAGGTAGAAAAGGTCTTTGCTATTAAGTTCATAGTCTCTCAGCATGTCCGGTGGGCCCTTCACTGACTGAATAAAAACATTAAGACATTTAGGATGCATTGTGTTCCTTATTCTATTTTTGGCAAACAGATCGAGTATCAAATGTTAACAAAAAAGAGGCCAACCCAAGGCAAAATGTGACTGTTTACAAATCAACATCATTGGCCAGCAGAGTGAAGGTCCCAAATTTAAAGGGTTAAGGCTTTCAAAACTATAAACTGGGGCCCTGCAAAACAGGGAAATGTTGGACATCTGTCTTGTTTGAATATAACTCTGAAAATCATTATTATGCCTTCAAAGGGCTTTTGTGTTTAAATCAAAGAAAACTTCAATATTATAAAAGGGTGTTTTTTTGTGTCTTTATTAAGAATGTCATAGGACTTAACACTATATATTGGGATCCAAATGATGTATAACATCCCTGTTCTCTCACTTGCTGGTCAGGTGGTGGTGTTGAGGAGAGATTGAGTTGTTTTTTGTTTCTTTTCTTTTAACTAACTGGGCCAGCAACCAGCACAAAAGGCCTGTTAGTAAATAGGGTCTCCTGTAGCTTTAAGAGCTTCCAGTGCAGATGTTGTTTCCAAGGCAACCGGTGAACAAAATAAATTAGGGGCAGTTTCCATTCTAATAATAACCAATCTTGCTCAATGAAAAGTCTGCACAAAGGCGCTGCCATGAATACTTAAATAAAGCTCGTATATTTTTTTCTTCCAAATGCTTAAAAATGTGTATAATCCCTTGACGTCGATTCACTGCATTTCATTTAAATTATATATAACAGTGTTGCAATTAATTTAAAATAATATGTATTTATGTTATGCAAATAAAAATATCCACAAAAACTGGAATGATTCTAATAAACAGACAACGTCTAGTAACAACGCGTTCAAGGTGCATTTTTTGCACAAACAAATAACTGTAAACACGGTACCTGAAATAACCTGCAATAATACACATGGGTTGACAAAAATAACGTTGCGAATAGCAATGCAATAAAATGTAGTAAAGCGGCAGTATATTACTTAGACACATATTTGTACTATGATTATATGCAAATTAACCATATTTTCATCAATAACACCACTAATACCAAGCTTTTTTTTTTAAATAACGTTTCAGCTGTTGCACTAGCAAAAAGAAAATGCATACATAAATACTGCACACTGACTGTGTTGCATGTTTTGTTTTTTTTTTGTTTTGTTTTTTTTGTTTTTTTTTTTATATCAAAAGACCTTACATTCCTAGGCATACATTTAAACCAGTAAAGGGTGTAAAAAAAAAAAAAAAAGCACGGCTTAAAATAATAGATGAGAGATTGCGGGATTGAGTACGAGATGGTCTGTTGATATATTTTCCTCGTGACGGTTATGTTATCCTTTTTAATAAACTAAATATGTCTTTGTTTTTTTATGAAAATGTGTTAAACTTACCATATCAGGATTTAGCCGTGCTAAAATGGCGAAGGTAGAGAGTCTGTCACAGACACATTTGGTTCTGAATGAATCAACTGGGATCGCTCTGCAGCCTCTGGTAGACCAGGCTCCAAGCGGCGATGTGCTAGACAGGGAGAGAGAAAACAGCTTCGCATTAGACAGGGGCATTGGGCAGAAACACCCTAAATTAGATCATGCAAACAAATGTTACAACGTACACGATTAACCAAATCACAGGGTTTATTAGGAGAGAACTTTCCAAAATAATAAATACAAAAATACAGCAAGCCCACACAGGTACCAGCACTGACTGGGACAGAAAACAATATTGGTGAAACATACACACAGAATGCATGCATGATATACAAATTCATAATAATTGTATGTTCTTTAATTAAAGTAACAGAACATTTGAGAATGCAGTAACAACAAAAAAAAGCTTTAAAAAAATGTTTAAATTTAGCAACCGAGTAGGGGCAGGTTTGAAATGAAATAGTGTTTTAGAATGTTTCCGTCTCCAATGGAAAACAAGGCATGGGAAATGTTTAACATAAAATAATTTAGAGACAAATCTCAGCTTTTTAATTAGGATGCAGAACAGGACGTGGCACAATGACTTCAGATGGCAAACACCTCTGTCACTCTCAGCGCTGTCCCAACAACCATGGGGTGCAAATTGGAGACAGAAACATGATGTCCCTACTTTGGGTTGTTAAATTTTAGCATATGCAATAAGCCCCTGTAAATTCTGATGTTCAGGACACTTTGCTTTTCTGGTTTAAAAATGCCTGTGATTAGAATGTGTCTATCTGCGACCACTATGAGATAAAACACAGAAATTAGCACAGCAGCTGGGACATGCAGATTTCAAGTGCAGTTCATTTGCAATGCACTTTTTAAAAGCTCACTTACAACTGTATTTTCAATAAAATGCACAGTACTTTTAAATGTATAATACTTTTCGTTGTACTGTAATTGAAATGTGATTTCAGTGTTACTGTATCTTAAAATAATAACTGACAGTATGCATTTGGCTTAGATTACTGATAATAATAATTACTGATTTGCATTGCTATGGCGCAAGACTCTAGCACCACCTCATATAGCGCTAGCAACTTTAAATTCTGGCGCCAGTAGACATGTTTATTTTTGTATTTGTATTTGTTTATTCCTTAGCAACCATAGATGTTGATAGTTTATCATTGAGTCTGGACTACTCACATGACCCACCCACACATACACAGGTTTGTGTCTATCTTATTTAGCAGCAGTAGGCTCTCTGGTGCTAAACCTTCCACAGCATTTAGGAACCTGGCAGCCAGTTTAGTTTGCTTCCGGTAAATGATCGATCACACTGCATAGAGCTGCACGATCTCTTGAAAATGTCTTCAACGAAAAAGACATCAAAGATCGGAAACATGTCTGATAAAGATTCCAGTACAAGAAGGGGACTTTTCAAGTGTCTGTTGTTATTTTTACGTTTATTTATGTTTTTATTTTGTTTGATAATTCACTCATGGTGAAAATAGAATGTCTTTAAAAGGTGGACATAAAAAAATGAAATATTTCACAATTTAGCATCTAGTTTTGAATGTGACAACAAACTGGGCTACATTTAAAAGTGGTGAGATGCTGACCAAAGCCAGACAGACAGGTTGAGAACAACAGAACTCAATTCATATATTGCATCTGTACCAGGAAAGTAGTCTGTAAAATCTCGCTCTAATATCAAACTGGTGCAACTGCAACTGGACATTACACGAAGGTCAAAGATCACAAACAGTACATGTGCCACCCTTTTTTATAATTCCTTATATAAATACATTCATCAGTGCACATGATGTAGATCTGCAGGGCAACTGGTCCCTCTATAGCAACCCTCTGTTCAATTCTTCCATCACTTTGTGCATATTTTAATACATCTGTTATTGAAGTAAAAAGCATAGTAATATTATCATGGTGTCCCATACATATAAAAATGCTTTTATTATGACAAACCACAGTAACATTTTTATAAATACACAGAATACCTCCTTCCCTGTCCAGCACAGTGATAGACACTGCAGAGATAACTAAATACTGGTTTGTTTGTTTTTTAAGCTTTATCTTGTAAAATAATAACTCAGCTGCCATTAAACCTCAGATGAATTTGATTTTATTAATAAAATGAAATACTGCATTTAGACAGGAGAGTGCCGTCATATGAGACACTGCATATTTCATGACTGATTTAATGGTTTGAAACAGGAGGTCTTTCATACACCGAGGTATCCTAAAGTTAAGTGGGAGTTCAATTCGGAGGATTACTTTATCATACCTCTGTTGCTGTTGCCGGGCGCTCCAGGAAACAAGACAGGCTTATTGAAAGCGAATTTCCCAATGCAACCTTTTTTTATATATACAATAAATAGATCTCATGCATTACCAGTGTTCTATTATTTAGAATACACAGGCGCATACGTCACTTGATCCTGAAGCATGACATTTCAAACTGCAATTGCCAGAGAACATGACAGTGTGAGCACCCCATGGGTAATAAGCCCGGCATCATTCACTGACCTCGGGCTCTCTGGATTTAAATGGGACATTTAGCAGAGCATTAAGTTTCCTTTTTGCGTATGAATTTTCTCAATCTTGAGAGACGTACACACATTATTAAACACATTAATACCCAGTAAGTAACAAAAAATACAACTCTTAAACAAATAAGAAATGACTTGCAAGCCACTAACTAAATGTCTGAGTTGTTTATTTCTGGTATGGTAACTTTATTGTTTTTTCTTGCTGAAAAAAAATGTGTTAAAGAGCTTGAACTTTGAGTGCTGTTATTAAGAAGATTTTCTACTGTTTATATATTTAAAACAGACCCCGGGGAATCTTTAAGAAGTACAGTATATGTGCTGCAGTAAGTTTAGTTGGAGAGTTGTCAGTCTGCACTTACATATTCAATTTAAATTGGCACTGATTTCTAGCACATTTAGAGCAGTTCTCAACTTTGAGAGCTTATTTAAAAGCAGTCGAGAAAAGGTTTTATGATGAATAACAACTCCTATTAAATTAATCAAAACTGACAGGCAGAGTGAAGATAGGTGTAGTCACAAGGTTTTAACCCATGAGCTATTTAAATGCTGTTTTTGTGTGTGTGTGTGTTTTTTTTTAAGTTTGTTTTCATGGATTAAAATACAGACATTCATAATGTTGTTGGATTTTGTTTTACAAATCATGGTCATTCTGAATTGACAGTTTGCAACTTCAAAGGCATTAACTGGATAACCAGGATTGAATTAAACTGACAGATTTGAACTTTACAGTACACTGCACTGGCTACAAATTACTGTCTATCCATTACTAGCTGAGTACAACCAGGGAACCTAGTGTCAACTTGTAGTACCACCGTTTTGTCTTATGTATATTTACGATGAAGTATTTAAAAATGCTAAAAGCATTGATATAGTTAACTCTAACCAATATTTTAAGCGCAGCAGAGAAACTAGGACCAGAGGACACTTAGAGTGATGAGTGTATGGAATGGGTTACCTAGTCATTAAGGGCACTTTCACACCTAGTTCACTTGCAAGTGATTCAAATCGTGGTCCACTTGCAAACAAACACATTTGTTCGTTTCACACCAGCGTACTTGAGTTTCTTTAAAATGAATTCAAATGTCTTTGTTTGGTTCACTTGCAACTTCATCCAGACTACAGTTCTATTGTTTTCAAATTGCACTTTTCCAAACACTCTTGGATCTCTTGCTGATTACTACTAGTGCGGAAGTTCTCTCTGGAAAAACTTTTTCCATCATGCTAAACATGGGGAATACTTTAGGTGTGTGGCTCTGTTGTTGTCCATGTTCTTTTGGTGCTTACAACATCAGATCATTGCCAAAGAAACAGAACATGCTGTCAGATATTTAAGTATTTGTTGTAAAAACACTGTTCTTTTGGAGGAAATGCGTGAGTGACATCAGGTATTTAGAAGACCTTTTAACCGAAAGCAAACATTACAGCGGCTTGCCTTTAATCATGCCTTATTGACCACGGTGTCTTTCTACCAGAGACAATCATGATTATGAAAAAGATTCAACCAACTGCAATACAGCTGTTATTGTTATTATTAATAATAATAATAATAATAATAATAATAATAATAATAATAATAATAATAATAATAGTTTGCTGTGAATGTTGTACGTGTGACAGTGTGGTGAGATACAGATGCAGCAGGAGTTGGTTTATTAAACTCAGGTGGATCAGCGCAAATGCAACACCAATGTCTGTACTGCTTTGTCTTGGCATAGTGTTTTCCCTGTGAGTCTATATGTCAGAATTATAATGAAGCCAGATGCGATACGTGTGCTAAATCATTGTTCAATTGTCATTTCATATTTTTCCTATGACTTTTCTTCGCCTTGTGACAGTTTTGCTATTATGCTTAAAGAACTCACATGCTACAATAGTAAATCTCAAACACTGGTATTAGTGTCATTTCATTGAATATGACAGTTGGGTCAGTTAATAAATCAGCCCCATAGTATATTTTTGTGATGTGCTATTGTTAATATATTCTTGTCTGGTGTGTATGTGTCATTGTATTGTGCCTGTGTGTTTTTTGACAAGCTCTGTGTTGTGTATATGTGCAACAGTGGTGAGACACTTTCCTTGGTGTTTGCTGAAATACGTCACTTCCATGATTTGCTTTTCTGTTTGGAGCGGATCATTTCCAAGTGAACTGGAATACGTGTGGTTTCATGTTGCAAAAAGTTGAAAAGGAGCAAAGTGGCAAGCCTACCGAGTCCACTTCCAAGCGAATAAGACCACCATTTCAAGCGATCTCAGTTCACTTGGTTTAATGTGCATCCTGGTGCGATTACATGGTTCTCTGACGTTTCACATATCACTCCAAGTGAACCGAACCGTACTTCAATCCGCATTTCAGGCCCTGTCCACACTACATAACCGATCTCGAGAACCGTACTCAAAAATGTTTTAATTAATCCAGCTCAAAGCGTCCACACGAAAGTACAGTTTCATGTTTAGTCAGGCTTAATGCATACAAACGCTATTGAAATAGTTTGGTTACAGTTTCTAGTAGCGCAATGGACTGTGGGACTTAATATGACATTATCCCACCATGTGATGTATTTTACGTTTACAACCCGACAAATATGGAGCCCGTGCCTATGGAAGACAGCGCTTCTTAGTATGAATGTTATGGCTTTTACTTCTTAAAAACACAAGGTACATTTTATCATATGTGCGTTCCTTTTTAAACTCCGACGTTCTCCTTGACCGATTTCATCGCTGCAGATATCAATGTGCCTTGATTTCGGCATCTGATCACGTCACTCCGTGATCCACCATTTTACAGCAAGCCTCAGAAATTGTATACGGTACAGCAGTATTGATAGTCATTCTCAGCTCCTTCAGGTGCGTGTTCTGAGTACTGTATTTGTAATGTCCACGCGCCAAAACATATCAGAAAGCATTTGCGGATATTGGAGGATACACACAAATTTAGTTCATTATTACAGCGTCCACATTTCTGATAAACCGCACTACCTAGTATACTGCTCCCTTTTACAGATATTCCCATAGAAAAGTTTACTGTAGTAAAAGCATAGCAAAGTGTAATAAAGGATAGTGAAAACATGGTTAAGCATAGGTAAGCATTGTAAATAATAACAAGGTATGGTAAAGGTTTGGTAAAATTGCAAAATACCAATTTAAAATACTATGGTGGTTCCCATCAATTGTAATAACTTTATAAGACATTGTCTGCAATCAACACAACTAGATCTATGTCAAGAGAAAAACAAATCAAGTCTTACTTGTCTAATCTGCAGTCAGTTTTCCTTTTTTCATTGGGATAACGCTTATTGCATTCTGAGCTAGGAGACTACAGCCTGATAGTTTATTAGGTCTGTTGTTTCAATAATCTATGGGGTGTATTTAAACCCTAGATCAGTGGTTCTCAAAGATGTGCCTGTAGGCTGAACTGTGCTCCTGAGACCAGAGAGACACAAAATGACATAATCTAGAACACTGATGTACAACACTGATGTAGCAATGGGAACAAAAGCCATTGCAATGTACTGCTCTGTGCTGACTGATGTCGGCTTTTGTTCCAATCTAATAAATATGTAATCTAATGTCATTTTAAGTCACATTGTGGAATAAATAATTGGATAAGTGTTAAGAAAGAAATATTATCATGCTCTCAACCTTGTGTGAAATACACAAACTGTATTTGCCCCCAGTGACCAAAAAGACTGAGAACAACTGCTGTATAGACTCTGCTGCTTGGCTGGTATTCTTCCTAGGATCTACATCTTAGCATTCCTCTTAATACCTTATCAATTATCTCCCGCCATGCTATTACATCTTGTTGCAGGCTTTTAATACAGTTTACAGTATAAATGTACGGTCCTTAATAATGAATGATGTTTTGATGTTTTGCAGTAAGTCAAATACTGAGGGATTACTATAGGAGAAAATCAACACACACAAACCATTGGATTTATGCAGGACCTGTACAATCTTATTGCTGAATACGATATATATATATATATATATATATATATATATATATATATATATATATATATATATATATATATATATATTTTTTTTTTTTACTGCCTGGATGCCAAGGAGCAATATAAAAGTATTTTTAATTGCTCGGTGAAACATATCACCCAGCAAGCGTAGGCATCCCCGCACTAATTGACTCAGGCAAGCTCACAGGGCAGAGCTGCAATTTAGATCTCCAGTGTTTCTGAGGCTGTAGGTGGGCACCACAGCACATACTGGCTACAATTCAACAAGTTGCAATTCAAGGAGCTGCTATGCGGCTGGCTAATTATTCACGATGAACACCCTTGGACAAGCAATGCACATGAGCAAAGCCAAATAATTGCAGCTTTTTAGTTTTCAATTAGTCATACATGCCCATCCAAAATAAATGTTAATTTAGTTTGGCTCTTTTTTTACAAAATGCGTTATTAGAGCAGATTTCCTCCTTTTTTTTTGCACACTTTAATCCAAGATGCTGAACCGAATTACCGTCTGGGTCCAGCCAATAATAACACATATCTATCTATATGCAAATGTACCATCTGCATTTTGTTTAAAGAGCCCATGAAAACTGTAGATTTTTTTTGTTTGTTTACCTTTAAAGTAGTAACAATTAATTTTTCAATAAAATGTTATTCTAAAATCACGACTCACATCAAAAAATATGTTTTGTAGGTTTCTATTAAAATGTATATTAGAGCAATGAACCCTGCATTTGCCAATAGCACACTTTTGATTCGTCATATTGATTCAACATACTATTGAGTGATTTCAGTTGAATTGTTTCAGCCACATGGAATTTTTTTTGCGATTCAATTTTTGGCTTAAGAGCATACATGCGAGCTGTCTTATAACAATGTAATCATAAAAAAAGTAGCAAAGAACTATGAGTCCTGTTAACTTAAATGTCTACATGCACAGTCCCAATGATGCTCATCAATAAACGCATTGCTCATGTCCCATACATTGCTGCAGAAGCTCCTTGTTATGGAGACAACATACCGAGTTGCCCAGCTGCAACAAGTTCCAAATTATTGAAACCACAGAGCAAAGCCGTCTGAATTAGAACATGTTCTACTCACATGTCTGTCTCGTCCCAGGAGATGCAGGTCTGATTCGTGGTGCCCTATTCAGAGATAAATTAAAAGCAAAGGGTTGAATGAATTGCAGACATCTGGGAAATAACTGATGCATTTAAGTTATTAAACAAGACATTCTCTTATCAAACAAACATTTGTGTGATAAAATATATTGCATACAGGTCAGTAGATGTGCCATGCAGAGTATGTTTATGTTAATAAAACCAATATAATATGTTTTATTTACTGTGTTTACAATTATAAATCTTAGACACCATTAAAAATGTTTAAACAAATCAGTTACTGATTAAAAACTAAATTATGGTTGTTGTTGGTTTTTTAAACTCTTTTTTTTTATCTCTATGTTGTGAATCTGGGAAATGTGTTCTGTTTTCCAAGTTCCCCAATTTCAGACATTTTATCCGTTCGTTTTCTTCAAACTTGACTATTTATCTATTGTTATGACCCTGCAAATACAGCACGAAAAGCACATTTCCAGTTAGAATAAAAGATATACCGGTAGGACACTGAAGAAATTGAAGAAATTAAGAGAGTTCTAGCATTGAAAATCACTCAGACTCATTGTAAACATCCTTTATAGATCTTCAGCTTGAGCGTCTGGTAGTGTATGTGTGTGCTTGTGTGTGGGGGCTCATTTATAGTGCTTTCTGAGTCAAAAAGTCCCCACAAGGTTAAAAAAAAAAAAAACCTGACAAAACCTACCTTATAAAGACATAGGCCATGTCTCTGTAGTGTTAAACATGAACTTTAATTACTGTGCCCATTCTTGAGTTTAGAATAGTTAATCTACACAATAAGGGAATCAGTTCAAAGTTTACAAACGCTATAAACAAACACATGTGTGCTCCTGCTTTGTTAAAAGGCGGTACTTACATTATAAAGATGGGAAAACTCAATCTCCAGTGGAGTGGACAGAGCATTAGGAGTCGGCTTTATTATGACTGAAATCACCCTGGAGTTCAGCACGGTATTGTTCCTGCGAGATTAGAATACAGATGAAAAATGTAAACAGTTTACATAAAACACAGGGTGGGCTTTCATCTATTAAAGCTTTATTCCCATAATGTCCCTTTTGCATCTCTGAGAGGTTATTACATGTTCTTTGTGATGCTAAATGTCATCCTGCTCTTATTCTGCTTGTTCCCAGGAAATGTGTGGATGCATATTATTTTTTTGAAAAACAATAAGGTGAAAAAATTAATAAATGTACAGTTATGCATTCCAATGTTAAACCTGGTTAGATCTTAGTTTCGAAGTGCACCTGGGGTAGGAGGCAGAACAACATCAAGTAACAAATCTAAATACAAAGGCACAAACATGTAAGTACACGTAAGGAACAGTAAAAACATTGGTTGCACTGCTATATTTACAGTGCAATTGCAGTCTAATTCATTTGACAAGTTTTGCCAAAGACCCATGTGCTTTACAGTTCATCGATTTTATTTTAAAAAGAGCACTGTAGTAACCAAGGCTGTTAATGCTGCACAACCAGTAAACACAGGTGCATTCCTCCTCAGTGTTTTTGCAAAAAAGATTATAAAAGCATGACTGGCATGTAACATTTTTTCTCCCCACAAAGCAATTCAGCACCTCAGCGCTTTGTTGTGCTGCCTCTATATCAGTGGTTTGCAACTCTGGCAGCCAGGGAGTGATGTGTACACTGCAAATGCTCCACTTCTAGCTCTGTCTGTCACACTGGGGCCTGAACACACTGTTCTGACTTTCCACTTCACAGGAATCGGTGGATTAGCAATAGGAGATAATTATGAACCCTACCGTACTTCTAGATCAAATCCATTCAAATCCAGCAATTAAACTAACATGTCCAGGAAGCACTGGCTGTGTGTGAACTGAGTTCACACTGAGCAGCTCAGTTCTCAGTGGAATTGTATCTACCACCAACACGGTTATATAATGACATCCCTTATAAAGAGTTATCTAAAATTTGAAATGTCTGCCAAAGAACCCTTTGAAATTCTCAAAGTTTTAAAGAATATTGGGGTTTACTGCAGAGAACCATTGCCAAGGGCTCTTAATGGTACACTTTAAGGGTACCACATAAAAGACCAACCAAGGAACCTTGAAAGATTTTATTAGAATCTTTTTGTATAGCTTCATGGAACAGGGAGTGAACAGGCTGTCGTATATTTGCTAGTTTTAAACTCCAACATTTAACACCCCTGAGGAGATAATTAGCATGGAATGGAACAAGTGGAATAGAAAATGAATAGCCTTACCTTTGCAGGTAAAGAACACTGCCCAGGTTTCTGTACAGAACAGTTCCAATCATGAAAACAGAGGAGTCATCCTCATCTGAAAAAAGTAAAATAAAAATAATATTAATAATAATAATAATAATAATAATAATAATAATAATAATAATAATACATTAGCTAGATGTGAAGGCAGCCAGTGGCCTAGAACTAATTACAGTGAATCGGAGGAGGCCTTTATACAACAGAAATATAGGAATTATATAATTTACTATCAACATAAAAGTAAATTAACCAAATTAGTGAACTATCAAAGAGTAAAATATTAAGGAAGCACTATATGTTCCACGGGTGAGCTGAAATGTGGGTTTTTCTCTTTAGAAATAGCAATAGCACAAGTCTCAAGTAGCATCTTTAGCCACAATCCTTGACTGATGTACTGTAAAGTTGAAAGAATAAAAAAATAAAACCTGTACTGTGAAAAACAAAATAACATTGTAAGCAGCACAATGAACACATCAAGCAGGCATGCAGAACACTGGATCTCGGTGCTAATTTGTCTTGTTTGTTGTTATTGAAATCCAGCTAAAGTTGTAAAATAATGCTGGTGAAAGAGCAATAGAAAAGACCTGGAACCATGCTCAGCCATAACCCCCAATAAACAGCGAGAGTCGATGAAGAGGATCAATGCCTTTGCAAGACTTCAGGAACTCATTCCAGCACAAGAATGTTTGCACTAAATCGGTTCTTGTAGACCTTTAAATAATCTAAGCTGTTTCCTTAACAAACTTGATGACAACGCCATTTATAAATTAGGTTATTAAAGACAAATCAGTGTAGGGAGCTGAGATTATGCAAGCACATTATAAATGTCATTATTAATGCTTTATAAGGTCTACTAATAAACACTTTATTAACCCCCATTTATAAATGGTTTTATGGATATTTATAGCTTGCTCTTTCATATTTATGTAGCATCTATTAATCATTAATACATGGTTAATAAAGTGTTTATAAGCAGACCTTATAAAGCATTAATAATGGCGCTAATAAGGTGCTTTATAAATATGTATAACCTGTTTGTTCATAGTGTATATACTATGTACACAGTATACAAATAGTAAAAGCAAATGAATACTCAGAGCATTGTTTCACTTTAGCCTATAGGCTACTGTAAATAATAACGGTAACACACAAAATAAATCATGCCTTCTCTGTACAAATTATTGTAAATTTCGGAAATAATAAAATATTATTTTAAATTGAAACTAAAGGACATTAGCGCACTTTTCCCCCCCAACCACTTAAGTACACAAAACAACAAAATAGTTCATGTTGCTGCATTAACAAGCTATGATACCATATAGTACCTTACTTGTACTGCACACAATAATGAAAAAATAAATCAATTTTTTAGTGATTTTAGTGTTTAATGTGACATATTTTGCACATAGGGTACCTCCATTTTCTCCAAGAATACCAAAATAGATACTGAACTTACAGTGTTTATTATGTCAAGGGCGCTGAAGTTCTGAACTTTCCATTAGATCTTTTGGGTTAATATTTCCTTTCTGGAAGTGTCTCAATTCAGTTTTTTTCATTGTACTTGCATACATTTTACCTATATCAGAATCATATTTATATGGCATTTACATTCCCTTGCAATGGGCACCAAATGTGTTTACACACCTGTATAAATACGTGTGTGTGCGTGTATGTGCGTGCATGCATTTGACATACCTGGCACTCCTGTGGAGAGGGTGCTCTTGGAGATGGTGACCTTATCCTCTGAATTCCGTGCCCAGTCCACCATCCCCCTCCAGACCTTCTTTGGGAAGCTGATGTCTGTGGCACTGTTAGCCGAGCTCTTGTGGATACTCAGGACTGAGGGACAGAAAGGAGGAGAGGGAAAGAAAGGGGGTAAGAGAGAAATAGAGGGAATGTAGATAAAGGGGAGAGGAAGGGTAAAAAGAGATAGGGAGAAAGGAGAGAGAGAACAAGGGGAGAATGGTTAAGGACAAGAAGGGAGCAGGAAGAGAGAAAGTGGGGGAGGAGTGGGAAAAAGTGAGGGAGACATAAACAAATTACTTTCTGTTACCATAGCAACCAGAAGCAACCACCTTTGTATCCGAACATCAGGACAATTAGCCAGAACCTCCATTGTGAGTTACTAAATAATGTCTGTCCTCTGGGATTCGGTCCAGGGCTGGGAGAAGTGTTTGCAGACCCTACTATCTTAGACAGTGTTTGAAACTACAGGAGTAGATTTATACAAAAGAACAAATTACATTCCTGGCAATCACTTGTGAAAACCATAATAAATAAATATTTTGATTAATTTTCCTTTTTTCCTACTTATATAGACAGAGTCATTTTATTTTTATGTAGGTGTATTGTATTTAAAAAAAAAGAAACATCATTGAATTTTCATCCCTGTGACTTCACACACCATTTCCCCCTTCCTCTGTGATTTTGAACAAATGTACCATGACTGCTCTGTGATTTTTAGTACAAATTTCAGTGACTAAATCCCAGCCTTAGTCATGATATCCTGCAAGTGCAAACAGCCAAATAGAGCTTTAAAATCCACTCTTAAAAATGAATCACTAAAATTGTAAGTGCTTCCTTGGAAGAAAACCATCATGAAAATGCAGGATGTGTTTTATTTTATTGTTTGAATCGGCTCTTCATCTCACACAATTGCTTATCTGCTTGCCTGAGAGGGTTGCTTTTCTCCCAGGACCCAGGGTCAATTATTTCAAGCACATGTCTTCAAAATGTTCCCAAACAGACATATTGTTGCCAAGCAACCCAACGAATCATAAGTTCTTTACAGGATAGATAGGATAATTTCTTCCTCATTTTATTATTTAAGATCTTTACATTCCAGGAAGAAACACATTGAAGTTGTACACTTTTAAACTCTATTTGCTCTCTCTCTCTCTCTCTCTCTCTCTCTCTCTCTCTCTCTCTCTCTCTCTCTCTCTCAGGGACAGAGCATTGGTCAGTCCCAATTCACAAACACCCCCTCTTTTGACTAATTATCAAACAACTCATCAAGTGCTTGTAGAAGTCGCAGTTATGTGATGGAGCAAGGTCCTTCCCAGTGCTGTACCCCTAGATGTTGACAATACATCCTAGAAAAACTCAATTGTGCATCTAATAATAATAATCTTTATTTTATATAGAGCCTTTCATGTGTATTTCAAAGCGCTGAACAATAAAAAAATAAAAAATAAAACATAACAATGTGTTCATACAATAAAGGCCATTGAATAAAAATGTGTTTTCAACTTAGATTTAAAAGTGGTTACAGATTCACTATCCCTTATGACCTTCGGGAGGTCGTTCCACAGCCTTGGGGCTAGACATGAAAAGATCTCAGCGAATCCACCCTGTTAATATATCAAGAACGAAACATGACTTCCACAGTGGGGTCTGCTTTAATGATCTTAACAGAAGCTTATCTTTTCTTAATACCGCAACTCTTTAAAGTGATTGTAGATCAATTCCATAAGTGTTACACATCTTGCACAGCCATTAGCGACATAGGTCTAAAATGTGCAGTTTTTAAAGAAGCACATGTTATAGCAAGCATGTATTTCTATTTTAAAATGCACACCTGGTACTACAATAGATAACACCTGGTACCCAGTCTGCTTGTCTATGACTAGTCTAATGCTGCTTTACTTCCTTGTTCAGTTCATCACAGCAGTGTCTTCTGAGGCAAAGCATGTTATTGACTGAATATATTTCTGTCAATAAGTGAAGTAGCTCACTGGTTATTGACAGGAAAGACACCAGTGAAGGGGTTAGGACAATTTCAAATGACACAGGAGGTGCAACTGTCTAAAAGGGTGGCTGACAAACAGAAATTTCTTTAACTTAGTGTAGTACCAGGTACCATGTTTTAAAATGAAAATACATGTGTGATAAAACCATAATCGCTTTAACGCCAGCTGGTGTTTACCAATCAGGGATACTTTCTAAATACAGTGGGATGGGTTCTTCAATATATTATAAGGATCTACTGCTGGATCCCAGTATCGAACAGTCAGACCATCCACTCCCTTCTCTGGTCTTACCAAGGTTTTCAGTGACCTGGTAGGAATCTCTGAAGTCCTTCATACGGAACCCGATGATGTCAATGAAGTCCTCGACTAGACGGAACAACTCCTTGGTATTGGGACCCTTCTGGAAAAGAAAGCATAACACGCTGAAAATCAAACTAAATACTAGATTGTTCTGTCTGGCTCCATTCAATTTAATCAACTATAACATCATTACACAGCTTTATAAGTAGTCCTTTGTCTGCTAGTTTTTATGTAGCTGGAATCCATTTCAATGTGATCTACAGCAGGATACTCATGTTTGAAATATGTATGGATTGTCATTCCCAGTTATGATGGGTACATACTCTAGGGACAGGCACTGCAGCACCTTCTGTAATATCTACTGTTCTGCGTTGAGGGTCATCCAAGCTGACCAAAGAAATAGTAATTTAGCTGTGTCCACTGTCAGAGGTTGCTGCTTCCATGCCTGTAAAGTTTACTACGATGTAATGCATGGTCATTCCTAGTTCCTTATAGATAGAAACTGTAGGTTTCGTAATCTGGTGAAGCCACTTACCAGCTGTGCCTCATCCCATCGCTCCCGGTTCTCTTCCGATAACAAGTTTGAGACAATCTGAACAAAGTTCTGTGATGGAGTGAAAAGAAGCAGGGTTATTATTATTATTATTATTATTATTATTATTATTATTATTATTATTATTATTAGTTTATTTAGCAGATGCCTTTATCCAAGGAGACTTACAGAGACTACGGTGTATGAACTATGCATCAGCTGCAGTCACTTACAACAACATCTCACACGAAAGATGGAGCACAAGGAGGTTAAGTCACTTGCTCAGGGTCACAGAATTACTCAGTGAGTGAGCCGTGATTTGAAACGGAGACCTCCTGGTTACAAGCCCTTTTCTTTAACCACTGGACCACACAGCCTCCTATGTTACAACACAGAACTCTGATAAACTCAGGCTGACATGTGGGTGCAGTTAATGAATCAGTTAGTCATGGTTTAAAGAACTCTCTTTAAGTGTTATGTGACTCCTGTGCATTTCTTTGCATAACTTTGCCCAAGTGTATTTGAGGTCATCCTGCAAGTGCATATGGGTAGCTGTCAGCAGCCAGGCAGTGGCAATTCAAAGGGTTAACAGGCTTTGCTAAATAAGTAAAGGAGAACAAGTGAGATTATAACCTGGCTGTATAATGCTCTGGTGAGACTGCACATCAGAATACTGCGTACGATTTTGGTCCCTGGATTACAAAAAAGGATCGAAGTTACTATTTCAAGAACTGCATAGTGATCAGGATAAGAGTAGACATTTGGAGTTGTGAAGAGTGGATACAGAGTATGACAGAGGGATGTATATCATTTTTGCTAAGATAGAATGCATTACCATTCCACATTGTAGCTGCTGAATCGATTAAACAAAGATGTGAGATCGATCAGCAACGTGAAACCGGGCAGATGGCATAACTCTTCTTTTGTTCTTATTTTTCTGATGTCTACTTTTTGCATCACAAATGACAGAAACACACACACAGACTCATAGAACCACACAGACCTGCAGATCCACAGCTTTGGGGGTGTAGTACGCCCTCCGGAAGATCTCAGTCATGTTCTTGAGCACGTCCATGATGGCCAGAAGGTCTCCACTGTAGCTTGTGCCGTCCTGGGAGATCTCCATTAGATTTCTGATGATGTCTGACACCCCGTCCCCAATCAGCCCTCTCTGTGCTTTCGACAGGTGGTCCCTCGTCTGGGAGTGGAGAGGAAGAGAGAGAGTCAATGGAATCGGGGACAAGGGCCACAATCAAAGAGAGGCACCAAGTTCTCAGATTCATGTATAAGGCCTAGTACTGTGGCCGAGAAGAATGAAAATACCTGGAAATACCTGGATACTTCTGTATATATACAGTACTTTCCTTGCTACAAATACATCACCTTTTGTAATCACAGGTCTATTTCATGAATGTAATGTCAATCTAAGGCTAAATCATAAAATGATCACTTGAAACTGTCTCACCGCAATCTGTATGTTCCTGTAGTCATTGGAGACACACTTCATGTAAGTAGGTGGCTCCCAGTAAGCAATCCCCTCCTCATCCAGAGTGCACTTCCGCAGGATCAGCCCTGGATCAGAGTAATGCAGAGCAGACCATTACACCATTACCATCCCATCACTCTCTCACCATTGTCATCTGTATTCTAGGACTGTATTTCCGATTAAGTCTTTAAGACCCTTAGCCAGTTCAAGTAACTAATGTAGGACCTGCTTGGAAAAACAGTATGGATCTTGAGGGCCAGAGTTAGGATACCATTGTTTTACTAATTATTTTAAATAAACAAACAACATCGGACTACAAGTGAAACAACAACAACAACACTGAAGCACTTTATCATGAAAGCTATCACAAAGGGCTGTGCTATAATTAAAGAAAGCTAAAGCCAACAGCCATGTAATAACTGAGCCTGCATCCAAATGCCAGGGTATCAGCTATGATTTCATAACCTGCTTGAAACGTTAGTTAGTAGTACAAAAATAAAGGCTGCTATTGCATTGTGATCTGGAGGGAGTGTTTCCGTACCCGAGGCGTTGGGTGGGCAGCGCACTGTGGCAGCCTCTCCGGACGGAGTCTTCTTCCACACCACTTTGGCGTAATTCTCCTCCTCACAGATCTCATGAGGTTCTGGAACACACATATAGCAAAACATCTGTCAATAGTTGGCAGGGCCCTTACTTCCACAAACCTACCAGACTACAACTCCCACAAGGCTTTGTTTCTTTGGGATTTAGAATTCTACATCAGACTTTTTCCAGGTAATTAACTCTACACTTTTACAGTAGTATAGAATTGGAACAAGAACCTGGATACAACTGTTGACAGAACCTTTGTTTTTTTGTTTATTAATACATTATCATTTTCATAGTAAGAAGAGACATACAGCATACATAAGATCAGCAATAATAAAACTAAACACAGGAAAGTGGAAAGGAGAAAAAGACAGAAACAGAGAACAGAAATAATAATTAAATGGTGGAGTCGAGGGAGAGCATGTCAAAGTAAAAAAATGAAGGGCTGCCATACTGTATAACACTTTTGAGTAGATCCACGCATGGTATATTTTATTTTCTCCAGCTTCAGGAAATCCATGACCTCTTTCATCCATTGCAAGTGGGATGGTGGAGCAATCATCTTCCAATTAAATAGGACACGCTGTCTTGCCAACAGGGAGGCAAAGGCCAGAGCGTCTGGCAGAGGTTGCGATACATTAACATCCTCTGGGATCACTCCAAAGAAGGCTAATTGGATTAGGTTCGATGGGCACTTGACTAAGCTGGGAAAATGTTTCAAAGACCGAAGTCCAAAATGAAGCCAAATGAGGACATGACCAGTACATGTGAAAAAGATTTGCAGGAGCTTAATTATTATTTTCACCAATTTCACTTTGCATAAATGAATGAAGTTGAATGAATGAATTGAGTGATATCTATGTTTATTCCTGCATAGCTTGTGAGGAGCTCTGAGTGTGGGTGTGAGCTGCTTATTTCTCCCCATGCCCTGTACCCTATCCCATCACTAACCTGGGCACCTCTTTTCATTGCAGAGACGGAACTCTCCCCGGGGTCCTGGGCACTGCTCCCCCCCGAAGAAAGGTCCGTAGCAGATTCTCTCTCGTTGCTGTGTGCCGCCATCACATGTCTTTGTACAGCTGTCCCACAAACCCCACAGCTGCCACTTCCCATCCACTAAAAACAAACACAAACACTTTGTATAAACTTTTCAAGATTAAACCTATGCAAGACCCCAGCCTGCACCATACATACCCTTTCAGAGATCAATAGATATGTTTCTAAGATGTTCAAATACTGGACTTCTACTGGAAATAAGTCTATGTTTATGCTTATCTATGCTTTATATTGATTTTACTACACTATGCTATGATTTACATACATAAAGAGAAAGCCAAAGTCTGCCACATTTCCTACCTGGGCACTGTTTAAGGAAGCAGTTCCTGGTCTCTACCCAGTGGCCGTGACACTCAGACCCACCGTACGAGGGCCCATTGCACTCTCGGATTCGCTGCTGGGTCCCGTTAGAGCAGGAGGCTGAACATGAGCTCCAGCTCGACCACTCATTCCAGTTCCCATCCACTGCAGAGACACAACATCAGCTACTGGTGACAACATACACTGGGAACTTCAACGGCACCATCCAGCACCATTGCAAATGCAACACCAGGCAATGCATCACTGGTAATGACAATACAATACAATATATATATATATATATATATATATATATATATATATATATATATATATATATATATATATATATATATATATAAACAAAAGCCTATAGAGAAGTATTGCTTTACTCATTTAGTTTAGTGTTCAAATTAGCATATCTACTGAGATTCAACATATCATTGAATATGGACCACTGCAAAACTGCTTTAAAGAATGGCTTCTGGGATGAGTAGCACTTCATTATTAGCCTCTGCTACTACCATAATATTGTTTCTTTCAGGCATTTTGTCTATCCATTTTGTGAAGCTGTTTGATTTAAATGTAAAAATAAATATATAATATATATCCATGGCTGAAATGCCAGTCTAGCTGTTGAATCAATAACCATAGCTGGCTGAGCTCAAGGAAGTTGTAGTAACAAAATTCCTAAAAATTAAGAAGCATCTGACAGTTTATTTATGTTTTGATATTGAAAATAGTATTGTGCTTTTCTATAAACTATAATATTTGTTATTTAGATTATTTTTCTTAGTCTCAGCCTGCGATGTGACCTAATTGTCTTTTGTCACCTTGTAATAAACCTGCACAAATAATCACAAACCATCCCTCCTACAGTTATTAAACAGACTTGCAGACAGGGGGACAGAGAGATTGTGTACGTACCGGGGCAGAGGGCGATGTTGCAGAACTTGGTTTGCTTCTCGGGCCCCTCGCAGGGGTTACCCCCAAATTGGGGGGGCTTGCAGGTGCGGGTGCGGTCTCTGTAGCCCCTCCCACAGGTGGATGAACACAGGCTCCATGGCGACCATTCGTCCCAGGCCCCGTGCACTGCAATTAGAGTGGCTAAGGTGTGATTTATAGAGGAGAAAAACAACCAACATGCCCCTACTGTAGTTATCAACTGCACTGACTGAGGGACCTCCAGCAACCGAAGATAGAAAGACACAAAGCTGTACAGCTATAGCCAAAACTTTTGCATTACCCTGTATAATTAACTAATTTTGCTTCATAAAGTTGAATGAAACCTGCTGACTGCTACGTTAACATATTGAATCACATACTGCTTTGTAGTTTTTCATATACTTAATGATATACTGACAAAGTAGAAAAATTAGACGTTTCGAAATCTAACATGAAATACTGTACTACTATTATGGCTTCCAGTAGACTTTTTCAGTATTATTTTGTAGTTTCTTTGATTACATGATGTTAAATAAAAAAACTTTAGTCCATAGCTGTAGACTCCCTGGTACTGTAACAATATGAAAAAGTAACAACGCAGTGGAGTTATCTTAACTAATGTTGTCTTCTTTTCCTTAATGTTCACTTTGCATATAATTTTCTATTTCAGTCATCTAGTCCTGGTGACTTTTAAAAACTCAGAAGTTTAAAGCACCCCTTGTGACATCAGAGTGTAATCTTTAACCTGTCCCACATGTACTAGGAGTTCAGACATGATTCTGAGAGCACTGCCTGAAACACCTAAATACATATTTGTACATTTCATTGGTTTACAGATCTGCCGATTTGTTTTCTTTC